>NC_066527.1:19512323-19517323 GCF_024679095.1 Eriocheir sinensis | reverse complement strand
CACACACACACACACACCTTCCTCTCTCTCTCTCTCTCTCTCTCTCTCTCTCTAAGCATTCCATTCTTTCTCATCATCTTCTTTCTTCTTCTTCTTCTTCCCTTTCCTATTTTCCTTTAAGGAGTATAATATAAAAGTTTAGATGAGTTGGTCCTAAAAATACTCCGCTTTCCTCGATGGGCAAATTAACTTTTTTTTTCTTTTTTAATTTTCTTTTCTTCTTTTCTTTCCTCACCAAAATCTCGCGTATTAAAAACGAATTAAGATTTTTGTGTGGGGCGTCTCTCTCTCTCTCTCTCTCTCTCTCTCTCTCTCTCACATATTTGGGTCCACAGGTCTTTTCAGAAGGGGAAGGAGGACGAGGAGGAGGAGGAGGAGGAGAGGGGAGAGGTTTGGGAGCATTAATGTCTCATAAAGTGAAGGGGAGAAGTGAATGGGGGGGAGGGAAGGGGAGGGGGAGGAGGAGGAGGAGGGAGGGAGGAAGGAGGAGAGGGAAGGAAGGGGAACAAAAGGGGAAGGAAGGAAGGCAGGGGAGAGGGAGAGAGAGAGAGAGAGAGAGAGAGAGAGAGAGAGAGAGAGAGAGAGAGAGAGAGAGAGAGAGAGAGAGAGAGAGAGAGAGAGAGAGAGAGAGAGAGAGAGAGAGAGAGAGAGAGAGAGAGAGAGAGAGAGAGAGAGAGAGAGAGAAAACAGCTGGGGAGGGGAATTGAAATGGTTGCAGTGGGGAATAGATTGTCCTAAATTTGAGGGAAGGATGGGAGAGGGGAGGGAAGGGAAGGGAAGAGGAGCTGAGAGGAAGGGAGGGGAAGGAGGGGAGGAAAGGGGAGGAGGGAAAGAGGAAGAGAAAAGGGAAGGAAGAGAAAAATAGAAAAAATATAAATAGATAGATAAATAGAAAGACAGAAATCGGTAAATAGATAGATAGACAGATAGACTAACTAGGCCGGGGCGGGGCGGGTCGAGTCGGGGCGAGGTCGGAGCGGGGTCGGGGTGGGGTCGTCAAAGGTACACGTCTTCTTTAAGTTCTATATCGGGTTCCCGCGCTGCCGGCTGTCCACCAATCAGCTCTCGCCTTCCCTCACACACGCGCGTTGATTGGCCGCCCACTGACCCCCCCTTGCTGGTTGCCAAGTCATGTTTTTTAGGGTGTTTTTTTTATATTTTGTGTTTTTTTGAATTATTTTCCTGAGGTGTTTGTGTGTGAGTTTGTGTGTTGGGGGTAAGGGAGGTGTTTGTGGAGGGGGATTGTGTTTACGTATGTGTGTGTGTGTATGTGTGTGTGTGTGTGTGTGTGTGTGTGTGTGTGTGTGTGTGTGTGTGTGTGTTCGTTCGAGTGTGAATGTCATCAAGGAAATTAAACATAAAATTGACGTAAATTGTTTGACACTCTCTCTCTCTCTCTCTCTCTCTCTCTCTCTCTCTCTCATACACAGAGAGATAGACAGATAGATAGAAAGATAGATAAGAGAGAAAACAGACAGAAACAGACAACAACAACAACAACAACAACAACAACACCCAGTACTCACACTTCTTGTTCTTGGGTATCTCCGGCAGCCTCCGTCGTTTCCTCTCCCCGGGGTGACTATCCCACTGGGGCGCCCCGGAACTGTCCCCAATCTCCATTTCCCCGTCGCCCTCCGTCGGGGAGCCGCGCCCCCCGTCCAACTCCTCCAGCTCCCCTGAGAAGAACTCCCCCCCGCTCACGTCCCCCATCTCCCCGCTCCCCACGCTCTCCATGCTGGGGGGGCCTGAGATGGGGAGAGGGGGCGCTGGGGGGTGGGGTCTGCGGGGGCCGGGGCTGCCGCAGATGGGGCTGGGGCACGATGCGGCTTGTATGCTAGGGGGCAGGCACGGGGCGGGGGGCACCAACCCCTGCGTCTGCTCCCCGACTAGCTGGGGGCAACACGGGTCCTCGTCCGAGCAGCATTTACCACCCGCCGCTCCCCCAGCCGCCTCCACGCTGGGGGGGTCGGGAGGGTCCGGGGCGTCTTCCGGGGAGGGGGACTCAAGCGTGATGTCATGGGCCAACCTGGGGAGGAAGGGGAAGAGGTCAGATCGCATGTATTGGGGAGGGGAGGAAGGGGAGGGGAGGAAATGGGAGGGGAAGAGAAGAGAAGGGGAGGAAGGAGAGAGGAAGAGAAGGGAAAAGATGAGAAGGGGGAGAAAGGAAAGGGAATGAGAGGGGAAGAGATGGGAAGGGGAGGAAGAGGGGAGAAAGGGGAGGTACTGAGAGGGGAAAAGATGGGGAGGGGAGGAAGAGGGTAGAAAGGGGAGGAGATGAGGGGAGGAAGGGGAGGGAATGAGAGGGGAAGAGATGGGAAGGGGAGGAAGACGGGAGGAAGGGGAGGTACTGAGAGGGGAAAAGATGGGGAGGGGAGGAAGAGGGGAGACAAGGGTGGTACTGAGAGGGGAAAAAATGGGGAGGGAAGGAAGAGGGGAGACAGGGGTGGTACTGAGAGGGGAAAAGATGGGGAGGGAGGACGGGGAGTAGTTAGATAGCATAGACTGGGAAGGAGAGGAAAGATGGGAGGAAAGAGGGGAGGGAGGAAGGAGGAAGAGAGTAAATTTGGGAGGGGTGGAGAGAGAGGGAGAGGAACGGGAAGGAAAAAAGGAGTTAAAGAAAATTAATATATGGAGACAAAAAAAAAGTTGAAAATATAGATAGAAGAAATGATGATAAACGAAGAGGAAGGAGAAAGAGGAACAGAAAAGGGAGGGGAAAAAGAGGGGAGGAGGAGGGGTGGATGGGGAGGGGAAGGGGGGTGATCATGCGTCAGACTTTGGGGAGGGGAGGGGAAGAGGAGGAGGAGGAGGAGGAGGGTGACCTGCTGTGAACTGGTCAAGGGGTCAATAAGAAGAGGAGGAGGAGGAGGAGGAGGAGGAGGAGGGAGAGAGGAAAGGAGATGGGGTTATATTTCTCTCTCTCTCCTATTCTCACTGCAAAGACGGAGAGAGAGAGAGAGAGAGAGAGAGAGAGAGAGAGAGAGAGAGAGAGAGAGAGAGAGAGAGAGAGAGAGAGAGAGAGAGAGAGAGAGAGAGAGAGAGAGAGAGAGAGAGAGAGAGAGAGAAACACACCTACCTCACAATAATATCAGGCCACAAACTGCAGAGATCGGTGAAAAATGACGGACCCCGAGCCTCCCCCGCCCCCCGTGGTCCCCTACAGGTCAAAGCCAGGGGGGGGCGGGGCAGCAGGGGGCGGCGGGTGTGCGGGGGGAGTGCACAGGGCAGCCCGGTGACCCCCTGGGGCAATCTACACCGTGTCAGAAGCCCCCGACTGGCTGCCCTTCTTCGATTTGACCCCAGGGGCGCAAGGTCGGGGCGGGGTGGGTGGCGTGGGGGGGGTGGGGAGGGGAGGGGAGGGAAGGGGTTGAGCAGCGTCCGTGAGTTGACTGGGGATGGGGACGGCGTGAGGTTTTGAACGGGTGGGGAGTGAGATGGGGAAGGAGAGAGAGAGGAAGTTGGGGAGGGGAAGGGGGAGAGGTCTTGTAGGGTGTGGGACATGCTTGGGGAATGGGTGAGTGAGGAGGCATGGGTTGGGGAGAATGGGGAGGGGGAGGGACTACGGAGGAGTGGAGAGGAGAGGTAGAAGGATGGGGAGGGAGGTGGGGAAGGGGAGGGGAGGACGGTAGATTGTTGAATAGGTTGGGGAGGGGACGTAAGCATTGGGGAGGAAGAGAATGAGGTGGGGAAGCGAAGATTGAGAAGGGGAGTGGAGGAAGGGGAGGAGGAGGTGGGGAATAGGCCTACCCCATTGTTATTTTCCTCCCTCCCCACGCTTCCCCGCCCTTGCCTCCCCACCAGCCAGGCCGCGTTGTCCTCCCTACATCCCCACGTGGTAATTCCCCTTTCCTCCCCATTGCTGTTGAGGTTGGGGTCGTGGGGGAGCGGTGGGGGAGGCGGAGAGTAAGGTAGGGGAATGGAGTCCACGCCCACCATTTTTAATTAACCTGTACACACACACAAACAAACTAACGCACCTGTTTAAAAGAAATTGAGAGGGATTGAGATGGATGTATGATTTCTCTCACTACTACTACTACTACTACTACTACTACTACTACTACTGCTACTACTACTGCAATTTTTTTTCTTTTCCTTTCCATATAGAATTAAAAATAATATTATGCCGTATTTTTTTCTGAATGATGAGAATCGAATACGAGAAAAACTACTACTACTACTACTACTACTACTACTACTACTACTACTACTACTACTACTACTACTACTACTAGAACTACTACTACTACTACTTATTTGCCTTTTCACTCTCAGTAAATACGAATGCTGACTTGGCTTCAAATTCGCGTTCAAGTCAAAGCGAGAATCCGTTTCCAATAGTTCCCGTTTAAGTTCTTACGTTCTTTCTTAACAGGCTTTCCAACGTATTTGTGTGTGTGTGTGTGTGTGTGTGTGTGTGTGTGTGTGTGTGTGTGTGTGTGTGTGTGTGTGTGTGTGTGTGTGTGTGTGTGTGTGTGTGTGTGTGTGTGTGTGTGTGTTTTCCGATACTGTATCAATAGACTTTCCAATCATAATTTTTCATTCATTATATTCTTCACAAACTACAAAAGACACGATGAAAAAGTAATAATAATAATAATAATAATAATAATAATAATAATAATAATAATAATAATAATAATAATAATAATAATAATAATAATAATAATAATAATAATAATAATAATAAAAATAATAACTGGTCGTATTCCTTTTTATATTTTTCATTTTTCTTCCTATTCCTTTCTCTCTTCCTTCTTTTCCTTCCTTTCCGTTCCTTCCTCTCCCTTCTTTTCCTTTCCTTTCTCTTCCTTTTTTCTATTCTATCTTTTCCTTTTTCTACTCATTTTTCTTCTTCCTTTTCTTCTTCCTTTTTTTTCCTCTTCCTTCTCCTCGTACGCATAATAATCTCTTGTTCATCTTCCTCCTCTTCCTCCTTTTAATATTAATCTTCTTTTATTTATTTCTTCTTCTTTCCCTTTTCATCTCTAACTATA
>NC_066527.1:19499823-19502323 GCF_024679095.1 Eriocheir sinensis | reverse complement strand
TACGCTAACATAAGTAACACACACACACACACACACACACACACACACACACACACACACACACACACACACACACACACACACACACACACGCTTGAGAAGGGGACGTGCGTGCTGTTAACTTTCAAGAGAACGAATGTGATTTTTTTTTCTTTACTCAGTTTCTCAGGAGGAGGAGGAGGAGGAGGAGGAGGAGGAGGCGGAGGAGGAGGAGGAGAAAGATGAGAAGGAGGAGGAGGAGGAGAAAGATGAGAAGGAGGAGGAGGAGGAGGAGAAGAAAGAGGAGAAAGAGGAGGAAGAGGAGAAAGATGAGAAGGAGGAGGAAGAGGAGGAGGAATATGAAAAGAAGGAGGAAGAGGAGGAGGAAGAAGAATGTAATGAAAAAGAGGAAGCCAAAAAATGTGTAGGATGATAAGGAGGAGGAGGAGAAGGAGGAGGAGAGGTTAAGGATGAGGGAAACATGGAAACTTTGAAGAGAAGACAACAGGGGTGAGGGTGGGGAGGGGGGAGGGGTTGAGTAGGGGGTATAGGCAGGTTGGTGAGGGAACTGGTTGACAGGTAGTTTTTGGATGGGTTAATTGGTTTTCCTAGTTTTTATTGTTTTTTTTTTACCCCTCCCCCTCTTCTCTCTCTCTCTCTCTCTCTCTCTCTCTCTCTCTCCAAGCACAGTGAACATAACACTAATAAACACAGGTGCACAAGACAAGCAACACAAACAAGTGTCCGGAGCGCCGCAGCCACACGGCCGAGCACGCCAGAATAACGTGCCCGCCCCGCGCCGCCCTCGCTTCCCGGCTGTATATTAATGAGCCAAACACTGGCACACCGCGGCACAAACACGCCCACGCCGGAACCGGAGCCAAACACACCGCCCGCACCGCCGCCCACCACACAGGGACGCGGGGGCAAGTGTGCCGCGCGGCAGCTGAGGTCATCACATCTGTGGCCCGGGCATTCCCCCCCCCCACCCCTGTGAGGTATCAGCGCGACGCCCCGTCCCCCATTACTCCGTGTCGTGGGGCGGCGGCTCTGGGAGCTCCGTGGGCAGGGCGTGGTCGTGGGCGTGGGCGTTGGCGCGGTAGAGGGCGTGAAGCGCCGCGAGGTGGGCGAAGCCGGGCGTGGCGTCCGGCGAGGCGGCGAGGTGTGCGCGCAGCGTGGTCAGCGCCGCCCACACCTGCGGCAGGTTTGGCGGCACGCTGGCTAGAGGCTCGCGGGGGGGCGGGGGGGCGGCAGGGGGCGGTGGGGTCGGAAGTGGCGCCCCGCAAGCCCTGAAGGCGTGGCGGCACTCCTCGGGCGTGACGGCGGCCCAGGCGAGGCGCAGCAGGTACAGCACGTCCCCCGCATCCTCCTCCTTGTCGTCCCGCCGCAGCAGCAGAAACCGCCGCCTGAGCAGGCCCGCCAGACCGCCGCCCAGCAGGGGGTGGGCGGCGGGCGGCAGGGGCAGTAGCGTGGTGGCCTGCAGAGGCTGGGAAGGGGCGTGCAGGGCCCCACGGGGCAGCGCCAGCACGGCGTGGCGGCCCTGGGCCAGGAAGGTATGGTCCTGCTGGTCCACCCAGGCGGCCAAGCACGCCCCCGGGCGACCACCCGCGGGGCGGCACGGGGTGGGCAGTGAGGCCACGCCAGGGGGCGGGGAGGGCAGGGGGCCGCGCCCCAGCACCAGGGGTTCCAGCCGCTCCGTGGCCGTCAGGTTCACGCCCACCAGCACCCAGCCCGCCGCCCAGCCCCCCGCGCCCCCCGCCTGCTGGAGGTCCACCGCCCCCGCCACGAACACGTCCCCGGGGCTGTGGCGCCCGCACACCGCCCCCCAGGGCCCCCCGTCATCCCCGCCTTCACTCCCCGCCTCTAGCTTACCTGCGCTCCCCGTACCCACTCCCCCGTCCACGCCCTCCGAACCGCCGCCCCCCACGGGCAGCGCCTCCACTATTTCCGCCTCCAGCCGCGTCAGCCAGTCCCCCGCCATCGCCGCCACGCCGCCGCCGCCCCCTCCGCCACCGTCGCCGCCGCCGCCGCCGCCGACCCCCCCGCCGCTCCCCGCCGCCGCGCCGGCCTCCAGCAGGGGCGCCGCCACCCTCGCCTCGGGCCTGAAACCACGACCAAAGGTGAGGCGGCGCCCCCGGGTGTATGTGTGTATGTGTGTGTATGTGTATGTGTGTGTGTGTGTGTGTGTGTGCTTAGTCACGACTCTTAACTAACTTATCGATAATTTATTATCTTTTTCTTTAAAAACACACATTTTACATCTCGTTCTCTGTCTCTACTGCTACTACAACTACTATTACAATTATGATATTACTACTACAACTGCTACTACTACTACTACTATTACTACTACTACTATACCACCACCACTACTACAACTACTACTACTACTACTGCTACTACTAACGTAATAGAGATGATGATGGTAATGATAATAATGACAATATTGTTGATGATGATGATGATAATAATAATAATAATAATAATAATAATAATAATAATAATAATAATAATAATAATA
>NC_066527.1:19434823-19494823 GCF_024679095.1 Eriocheir sinensis | reverse complement strand
AGGAGGGATGGAAAGGGGGGGAGGGCCACGTAGGGTCACTCTAGGTCAGTGTCAGGTCACCAGCCTCCTGTGACCTGGCATGGAGGGTCACACACACACACACACACACACACACACACACACACACAATTACAACTATCATTATTTCTATTACTATTACGATATTATTATGTACAGAATAAACTCTAAATGACCTTCAACACTCTAAGCTACTAATAAAGTCACTATACGAACAGGTGTTAGTGAATAATCAACCATTAATTAGGTAAGCAATTAGGACAGGTGCTAAAACAGACAGGTAGGTGCATGGCGGCTCACTATGAACTAACATTATCATTGTCATCATTATCATTATCATTTTATACCATCACCATTATTACCAGAGTCACCCTTTTAAAGCTAGGATAATACATGGCAAGCTACGTTTTCTATGACACGTGTTGCTGAGGTTTATATAAGGAAGAAGAGGAGGAGGACTAGAAGAAGAAGAAAGAAAAGGAGGAGGACTTAGAGAGAAATGAAGAAGAAAGAAAGAAGAGAAAAATCATAGCAGAGGAAACAGAAAGATAAATAACATAACAATGATAGAAGAAACGAAGAACAAGGGGAACAAGAGTAAGATAAAGAGGAGTAAGAGGGAGAAAAAGAGGAACACCATTAGGACTTCGAGGCGTAAGAGGGAGAGTTCGAGGTCGTCCTTCACACCTTGGGCGGAGAGTCCGTCTTGAGGGCCGAGGTGAGGAGGCTCGTGAAGTTCTCGATGTCCACGTTGTCGTCGTTGTCCTGGAGGAGGTGAAAAGTATTGAGTCCCCCTTGTCATCGGAAAGGTAATTGGTGGTCAGTCAGTCAGTCAGTCAGTAAGTTAGTCAGTTAGTCAATCAATCTGTCAGTTAGTTAGTTAGTTAGTTAGTTATTCAGTCAGTCAGTCAGTCAATCAGTCAGTAACTTAGTAGGTTAGTTAAGCAGTCAGTCAGTTAGTTAGTTAGTCAAGCAGTCAGTCAGTAAGTCATTTAGTCAGTCAGTCAATCAGTCAGTCATTCAGTCAGTCAGTCAGTCAGCCGGTTAGTTAGTCAGTCAGTCAGCACTTGTTTCTATATTCTGCCTCTCCTCACGTCTTATACAATACAGACATTCATGGTTGGCAGTTACACGTCAGTCACTCTACAACTCCCCCCTCGCTGTAATGCAAAAGTGGCTGGCCCTGTCCGCAGAGTTTACCGCGTCGCCGCCTAGCTAACGATCCGCTCCGCCCGTGACACACTGTTTGTCCCCTAACCAGCCAATCTCATAGTCCTACAGTCAGCCAGTCCTTTAGTCCCATAGACCCTTAGTCCTACAACCAGCCAGTCCTTCAGTTCCCAACCAAGCAGTCAGTCCCCCAGTCCCCACTTCTTGGCTTACGTGTATCTTCTCGAAGGCGTTTCTGACGATCTCTCAGTCCCATAACCAGCCAGTCCCTTAGCCACATAATCCCTTAGTCCTACAACCATCCAGTCATCAGTCCCCCCAAGCAAGCAGTCAGTCCCCCAGTCCCCTTCTTGTCTTACTCTAGGGCGTTTCTTACGATCTCTAGTAACACAACCATCCAGTCCCTTAGCCTCCCAGTCCGTTAGTCCTACAACCATCCAGTCATTAGTCCCCCAAGCAAGCAGTCAGTCCCCCAGTCCCCTTAGCCCCCAGCCCCCTTCTTGTCTTACGTGTATCTTCTCGAGGGCGTTCCGTACGATGCACAGGTCGCCGCGCAGCTCCGAGACGAGGGCCGCGATCTTCTCCACGTTGCTGAGGATCTCCACGCTTTGAGTATACGGGTTGTACCGCACGCCGAACGGACGCTGGATGGTCGACACGTACGCCCTGGGAAGTGTGTGGGGGAAGGGGGAGGTTAGTGTTAGTGTTAGTGGAGGGTTAGTGGTGGGTTAGTGGTAGGTTAGTGGTAGTTAATGGTAGGGTTAGTGATAGTTAGAGGTAGTGGAAGGGTAGTGACAGGGTTAGTGGTACGGTTAGTGTTAGTTAGTGGTTGGGTAATGGTGGGTTTGTGGGGGGTTAGTGTTAGTGGAGGGTTAGTGATGGGTTAGTGGTGGGTTAGTGGTAGTTAATGGTAGGGATAGTGATAGTTAGTGGTAGTGGAAGTGTATTGACAGGGTTAGTGGTAAGGTTAGTGTTAGTTAGTGGTTAGGCAATGGTGGGTTTGTGGGGGGTTAGTGTTAGTGGAGGGTTAGTGATGGGTTAGTGGTGGGTTAGTGGTAGTTAATGGTAGGGATAGTGATAGTTAGTGGTAGTGGAAGGGTAGTGACAGGGTTAGTGGTAAGGTTAGTGTTAGTTAGTGGTTGGGCAATGGTGGGTTAGTGGTGGGTTAGTGTTAATGTTTCCTTTCTCTTTCTTTACCCTTTACTGGCCTCTCTTTCTTCCATTCCCCTTTTTTACCCTCTTCCATTCCTCTCTCCCTTATTCCCTCTTCTCTCCTCCCTCTTCCCCTTCCTCCCTCCTTACATGATCCTTTTCCCCTTCCTTTCTTCCACTCTTCTCTCTTCTTTTACCGTTTGTCCCTGCTCTCCCTTCTTCCTCAGTCTTTCCCTCTTATCTTCCCCTTACCTAATCTTCCCTCCTCCTCTCTCCCCCTTTCTCCCTCCTCACCTCAGCTTCTCCTTTGCCTCCTCGAAGGTGTCGGTGAAGAAGTACTGCTCCTGGAAGGTTGTCACGAGGCAGGGCACCTTGGACACAGTCTCGGGGACGAAGGGCTCCGTGCGGGCGGCGGGCGAGACGGCGTGGCGGAACTCACCAATGCTTGACAACAGCCCCGCGCCGTACACCTTGAGCCTGCCGTCCTGGGTGAAGGGAAAGGGTGTGAGGGGTGGGTAAAGGTGAGGGGTGGGGGTGTGATGGGATGGGATAGGATGGGAAGGGATGGGATGGGATGGGATGGAGAACGAGAGGAAGGAAAGGGAAGGGGAGGAAAAGAAAGGAAGGGAAGGAAAGGGAAGGGAAGGAGGTGAGGGGTGGTGGTGGTGGTGGTGAACTGAAGTGACAAATTGAAAAGATGAATTGCAGTGATTTAATGAAGCGATGATTGGATTTTTGAGTTGCCATGATTAAATGGAAAAAATTGTTGCTCCTTCTTCTATCTCTTACCTCCTTGCACATCCCGAACTCCACGGTGAAGAAGTACAGCTGCGGGGGGAAGAAAGGGAATAAGAAAGAGGAAAATTACATGTCACAACACACACACACACACACACACACACACACACTCTCTCTCTTAATCCCCAATATCTTCCTTTTTCTTCTTCTTCTCCCTCCTTCTTCCTCCTCTCCCTTCCTCCACCCCCCTTTTCCCTCCTCCTTCTCCTTCCTCCACCCACCCTCTTCTCTCCCCCTTTCCACTCCTCCACCCCTTCTTTCCTCCCCCTCCCCCTCTCCCCTCCTTCAACCTCTTCTTCCCTCCCTCTCTACCCTTTCTCCCTCCCTCCCTTCCCTCCCCCTCTCCCCTCCTCCCCCCCTCACCGTGGCTATCTTCATGAGGTCCTCGTCGTTGGCGCCAAGCGAGGCCAGGCCGATTTCCTGCGAGAACTGGGCGAAGGACGGGCAGGCCAGCATGGGCATGTGTCCCAGCAGCTCGTGGCAACAGTCCCTGCGGCGGCGGCGGAGGAGGAGAGGAAAGATAAGAGTGAACCATCTCAAGATCCCTTCCCACCTGTCATATATTCATCATCAATATAGTAAAAACAACTGATATAATAGTCCTCACCATTTAGGGACACACACTATAGCTGCACTGCGGAGAAAGATCACAAGGAAAGAACTAGACTATAGAGAAAGGGAGATCAGGGTCCACTCACGGCTCTGGCGTGTAGAAGGGGTCCGAGGAGTGTCGGATGTACTGAGTGCAGTGGAACACGCGGAAGGCCAGCCCGGCGAGGAAGTCCCGGGGCGAGAGGTAGCCGGCCACGGGGCGGAGGGAGAACCCGGTGGTGCCTGGTGGGGAGGAGGAGGAGGAGAGGGGAGAAAAGGAGAATGAGAGAAGTGAACAGGTGCGTGTGTGAGGAAAATGAGATAGAAAGATAGACCAAGAGGCGAACAGACAGACAGACAGACAGACACAGACAAACACACACACACACAAAAAAAAAAGAGAAACAGAAACCAGACACAGAGAAATAAATAAAAAGGAAAACAGCAACACTTTTCACGCACAAACAGACACACACACAGACATACATACATACAAACAGACACACACACAAAAAAGAGAAACCAGACACAAATAAATAAACAAACAAACAAAAAAAAAAAACTATCCACTTACACACCCACAGACAGACAAAGAGACACACCCACAGACAGACAAAGAGACACACACACAGACAGACAGACAAACAGGTAAGTCACGGTTTAATTCCAGGTGCAGACACTTACGCTTGAGGTACTTGTCGATATCCGCAAGTTGGGGAATGTTGTCCTCTCTGGCCGGGGAGGAAAAGGGGAGGAGAGAGGGGGGAAGAGGAATAAGGAGAGGGGAGACTGAAGACGTGTACTAATTATCTCCCAATTAATTTATCTACCTGTGTTTTCCTATGGACTAATAAACATATCCTCGTACCTCACCAATTATTACACACTCATTATTTACCTGTATACTCATTTACCTGTCTGTCTATCTATGTTAATTACTTCATCCTTTTGTTCCTTATTATCTACCTGTATATTAACTTACTTGTCTCTCTACCTGTGTTTAGTGCTAATTACTTGTATATTCACTCATTACCTACCTGCATTACCCTGTATAGTACTAATTAACCTGTTTATTCACCAATTAGTATTCACCTATTGTCTACTTGTATATTCATTTACCTGTATTTCTACCTGTGTTTAGTGCTAATTACTTGTATATTCACTCATTACCTACCTGCATTAACCTGTATAGTGCTAATTAACCTGTTTATTCACCTATTATCCACTTACTATCTACCTGTCTACCTGTGTTAATGGCCTCACCTGTAGCCGCAGTACTTGACGAGGTCCGGCCAGTTGTTGTTGTATTCCCGACACGCGTGGTTTGGGTACATGCGGAACAGCTCGCGGAAGATGGTGCCCCTGGGGTGGTGGTGGTGGTGGTGGTGTGGGTGGTGACGGTGGTGGTGTGGGGGGGGATGTAGTAATAGTAGCAGTGGTAGTGGTAGTAATAGCAGTGGTAGTGGTAGTAGTAGTAGTAGTAGTAGTAGTAGTAGTAGTAGTAGTAGTAGTAGATAAAGGAGAAGGAAAGAAAGGAAGGAAGGAAGGAAGGAAAGGAGGAAGGAGGGAAGGAAGGAAGGAAGGGAAGGAAGGAAGGGAAGGAAGGAAGGAAGGAAGGAAGGGAGAAGGAGGAAGGAATGGAAGGGAAGGGAAGGGAAGGGAAGGGAAGGGAAAGGGAAGGGAAGGGAAGGGAAGGGAAGGGAAGGGAAGGGAAGGATACGGTGAATAGAGCAGGTTGGAAAACAGAAAGATATGGTGATGAATGGAGTATAATGAAAAAATGACAATGGAGAAGAAGAAAAAGAGGGGATGGTGGTTAGCAAAGAGATAAAAAATACTATAATCATTAACTTACGAAATGGGTAAAAAAAGAAAGATAAACAGAATATACTCATAAATACAGAGGTTAAAACACGCTAATATATACCCACCACGTTTTAACTTCTTCCTTTGTGTATTCCACCCGGGGTATCTCTTCTCCGCTGTGAGGGAGGAGGAGAGGGGAAGGGTAGAGGAAGGGAGGTACAGCAAGGAAAGGGAGAGAAAGGAGAGGGAAAGAGTAGAGGAAGGGAGGTACAGCAAGGAAAGGGAGAGAAAGGAGAGGGAAAGAGTAGAGGAAGGGAGGTACAGCAAGGAAAGGGAGAGAAAGGAGAGGGAAAGGGTAGAGGAAGGGAGGTACAGCAAGGAAAGGGAGAGAAAGGAGAGGGGAAGCGTAGAGGAAGGGAGGTACAGCAAGGAAAGGGAGAGAAAGGAGAGGGAAAGAGTATAGGAAGGGAGGTACAGCAAGGAAAGTGAGAGAATGGAGAAGGAAAGGGTAGAGGAAGGGAGGTACAGCAAGGAAAGGGAGAAAAAGGAGAGGGAAAGGGTAGAGGAAGGGAGGTACAGCAAGGAAAGGGAGAGAAAGGAGAAGGAAAGGGTAGAGGAAGGGAGGTACAGCAAGGAAAGGGAGAGAAAGGAGAGGGGAAGAGTAGAGGAAGGGAGGTACAGCAAGGAAAGGGAGAGAAAGGAGAGGGAAAGAGTAGAGGAAGGGAGGTACAGCAAGGAAAGGGAGAGAAAGGAGAAGGAAAGGGTAAAGGAAGGGAGGTACAGCAAGGAAAGGGAGAGAAAGGAGAGGGAAAGAGTAGAGGAAGGGAGGTACAGCAAGGAAAGGGAGAGAAAGGAGAGGGGAAGAGTAGAGGAAGGGAGGTACAGCAAGGAAAGGGAGAGAAAGGAGAAGGAACAGAAGGAAAGGGATGGGGAAGGGAAGGGAAGATATGGAAAACGAAGAGAAAAGAAGGGAAAAGAAGGAGAGAAAGAAAAGGGGCAAAATTGAATCATTATTACCATTATTTTTCCATCATCATCATCGTCATCTTCATCATCATCATCATTATCAAAGAAAATACACAAAGCCTGACTAATTTATCCCTGGAACTATTTTCTTATTAGGCACTATCTATCTGTCTATCTATCTATCTATCTATCCCTTCAGAAATCGTTATTTAAATTCCCTATCGGTTTGAGAATATATAAAGTAGTCTCTCTCTCTCTCTCTCTCTCTCTCGGGTACTCACAACTTATACTTCATGGCGAGGTCGTAGAACACTTGTCGACGTTTCCTGTATACAGGGTCCTTGAAGCCCTGTTGTTGTAGTTGTTGTTGTTGTTGTTGTTGTTGTTGTTGTTGTTGTTGTTGTTGTTGTTGTTGTTGTTGTTAGTGGTGGTTATTATTGAGATGAAAAGAGATAAACAATGTATTAATAAGAATAACAGTAATAATATCAGTGCTACTACTACTACTACTACTACTACTACTACTACGACTACTACTACTACTACGACTACTACTACTACTACATCTACTACTACTACTACAAATAATAATAATAATAATAATAATAATAATAATAATAATAATAATAATAATAATAATAATAATAATAATCCTGGAAACTTTGGTACCGCTAAGAGGCTAAGAGGAAGAAGAGGAAGAAGAAGAGGAGGAAGAGGAAGGGGAGGAGGAGGAGGAGGATATCCTTGTAGAGTTAAGCTGAGGAGGGGAAGGCAGGAAGGAAGGAAGCCACACACAGTGACCTCAAAGCCTCCTCCTCCTCTTCCTCCTCCTCCTCCTTCTTCTACTATCAGAACTACTATTACTGCGACTACTTGAGCTACCTCCTCCTCCTCCTCCTCCTCCTCCTCCTTCTCTTCCTCCTCCTCCTCCTCCTCCTCCTCCTCCTCCTCCTCCTCCTCCTCCTGTGTTTGTACGGGTTCTTCCTCTGTCCAATGATCGCTGATTAAAACTTTAATCAACTCAGTCTGTTTGATGGTGAGAGAGAGAGAGAGAGAGAGAGAGAGAGAGAGAGAGAGAGAGAGAGAGAGAGAGAGAGAGAGAGAGAGAGAGAGAGAGAGAGAGAGAGAGAGAGAGAGAGAGAGAGAGAGAGAGAGAGAGAGAGAGGGTCAGCATAATTAAATAAGCCATTTTTATTACCTCCTTCATTACCATCTTGGAGGAGGAGGAGGAGGAGGCGGAGGAGGAAGTTAATAAATAAATGGCTATTAAAAAGAAAAAGAATAAAAGAACAAGAAGAACAAGAACGAAAATATAAGGGATATTGAGAAAAGTATTAAGAAAATGGCCGGAGAATAAAGTAATAATCGTAACATCCTGACTGCTCGGGGCGTCACCACACAGTCCGCCAAACTCAGCGTGTCATCTTGGCTACACCGGGCGCCTTACCAAACAGTCCGCCAAACACCGCGTAACATCCTGACTACCTCGCCTCCAGGCTGGTGGCGGTGACATCGCCTGTGCAGGTTGTCCGCGAGACACCAGCCCTTACTAGTGTCTGTGCCGCGCCGTCACCAGGCTTTGCGTCCGTCAAGAACACAGCATCACATGCAGTGCGCTGCACCGCACGTGTCTGTGCTGGAGGAGGAGCACGGCAGCTTGCTGGCCGGGGCGTCGTCGCGGCCTGGCAGCAGCTGGGGCGTGTGCCTGGCGACGGCAGAGGCGACGCTGCTGATGCTGACGGTGGCCGAGGCAGCGGGCCTGGCGTGGCTCCACGCGCTGGGCCTGACGCCCGGCGGTAGCCTGGGGCTGGTGGGCGTGGCCGTGGCGTCGGTGGTGGCTTTCTCCCTGCTGGCCCTGCTGGGCTTGCGCTGCCCGCTGCTCCGCCGTCTCGCGCTAGTCACCTTCTGCGTCCTCCTGCTCTCCTACGGCCAGGTGGTGTGGCTCCCGATCCTCGGCGCCCTGGGCGTCCCGGCGGCTGCGGTGCCGTACGTCATGGAGGCCTACACGGCCCTCAAGGCGGGCCTCGTCGCCGCCGCCGCCGTGGCCTAGCGACGCTGACAAACTTAATGTAGCGTGTTTCCTTGTGACAAATGAACACAGCAAGAACATTCTGAGGCATCAAGCGTGACAGGCTTATCAAATAACTAGTAACAAAAAATAATGAATGAAGAATCTTTCTGCTCCTCCTTTCCTGCCTCCACGTGGCCGGCAGGCAACAATTCTCCTCCACCAGCCGGACCATGCGCGCCGCGTCCTGACAGATAGACAGACAAACAAGCAAGCAGACAGACGGACAACAACTGTTTCATTATCTCTTCGCTAAGGGACACGATAATGAACGAAGATCGCCTCCCCTCCCCTCCCCGCACACTCACCGGGTGGTCGGCGTCCAGGTCAGAGCCGTACATCAACACCTTCTGGAAGTTGTCCAGGTCACTGATCTTACGCGGGAACCAGGGGCACAGATCGCTGAAGTCTGGGGTGGGTGGGAGGAGGAGGAGGAGGAGGAGGTAAGTAGATGAGTATTGGTAGGCGAGAACAATATTTTATAATAATATTGGAGCTGAGAAACAATTTACACACACAAAAAAACAATAACAACAACTCACACACAACCACCTGACATTAGATAACCCCTACCCTTACACCCTCCTCCTCCTCCTCCTCCTACCCTCCTCACCGAAGCTCTCCTGGGTGCTGAAGGTCTCGGGCATCTCCTCGGGGAAGGACTCGCCCTGGTCGTAGTCGTGCAGGCTGAGGCAGGACATCTGTCGCTGCAGCAGGCGGGTCAGGTGGTCCATGCGGGAGTTGTCGCACTCGATGTCCACCATGATCTCGTACTCGGAGTCGCGGCGGCGGGACTTGCGGCTCTCGATGTGCACCACGTTCACGCCCTTGTCCTTACCGGGGTGGGGGAGGGTTAGAGGGGCGGGGGTGAGGGTGGCGTTTACCCGGTACCAGCAACGGGCCAAATTTGTGGCTTTACCGTGTACCAGCAACGGGCCACATTTTTGCCATGATATAAACCCCAAAATAGATGATGCATAAACTGATCACAAATGCGTTGATATATATTATGAAGTGGTTTGCGAGAGCGATGATTTTTTCTCATTAATTCGCTGAGAAGAAACATGATCCCCGCTGCTACCGGGTTAATGAAGCAGGTTGACGAGGTTTAGAGGAATAGGAACCTATCAAGTACTTTAGGCAGGTTAGTGAGGTTTAGAGGGCAAATGGTGGCTGTATCCATTCATCACTTCATTAGTCATCACAATTTATCTCCATTCACCACCGGTCATCACAACATCTCTTCTCCATTCATCATCAATCATCACAACTATTCTTCATTCACCACCATTCACCACCGGTCATCACTACATCTCTTCTCCATTCATCATCAATCATCACAACTATTCTTCAGTCACCACCATTCATCACCGGTCATCACCAGTCATTACCAGTCTCTTATCCATTCATCACCAGTCATCACAACTATTCTTCAGTCACCACTAGTCATCACCATTCATCACCCGTCACCAGCAGTCATCACAAGTCACCACCATTCATCACCCGTCACCACCATTCATCACCAGTCACCACCATTTATCACCCGTCACCGGCAGACATCACAAGTCACCACCAGTCACCACCATTCATCACCCGTCACCACCATTCATCACCATTCATCACCCGTCACCAGCAGTCATCACAAGTCACCACCAGCCACCACCATTCATCACCATTCATCACCAGTCACCAGCAGTCATCACAAGTCACCACCAGTCACCACCATTCATCACTAGTCACCACCATTCATCACCCGTCACCAGCAGTCATCACAAGTCACCACCATTCATCACCCGTCACCAGCAGTCATCCCGTCACCACCATTCATCACCACTCATCACCCGTCACCAGTAGTCATCACAAGTCACCACCAGTCACCACCATTCATCACCAGTCACCAGCAGTCATTACAAGTCACCACCAGTATCCAGCATTCATCACCATCCATCACCCGTCACCAGCAGTCATCACAAGTCACCAGCAGTCATCACCAGTCATCACCACTCACCTGGAACACCTTGAGGGCCCGCGCCAGTCCGCCCACCTGGTTCTTAAGGTTCAACACCACGGAGTTATGCGAGGGGTGGTACACGTCACCACCCTCACCACCACCAACACCTCCATTCTTCTCCTTCTCCTTCTCTGGTGATGACTTGGTGGTGTTGGTCTGCTTAGGTGCCTGTGGGATGACGAAAGTGGTGGTGATAGTGGTGGCGGTGGTGGTGGTGGTGATGAATGAAAAATGATGATGAAAATATATAAATGATGACTGTTGTTCTCTCTCTCTCTCTCTCTCTCTCTCTCTCTCTCTCTCTCTCTCTCTCTCTCTCTCTCTCTCTCTCTCTCTCTCTCTCTCTCTCTCTCTCTCTCTCTCTCTCTCTCTTACAAAGATGAATGGATTAAGTTATGATATGCAATGATTTATACCTCCTCCTCCTCCTCTTCCTCCTCCTCCCTTTTCCTCCCCTACTCCTCTTCCCCTTTCTTCTCTTCCTCTCATCTTCTATTCTCCCAAACCTCTTTTTCTCAATTAATATATCTCTTTTACTTCTTCTTCTTTCTCTTCTTCCTTTTCTATCCCCTTTTTTTTCCACCTTTTCCTCTTCCTCTTCTTCGTGCCCTTCCCCTTCTCTTCTCATTCGTTCTTGTATTTTCTCTTCCTTCTCCTTTTTTCTGTTTCTCTTCTTCCCCTTCTATCCCTTTCTTCCCCTTCCCCTTTCTTCTTTCCTTACCTTCTTCCTCTTTCATCCCTTTCTCCTCTCTTACCTTCCTTCCTCCCCTTTTCTTTGCTATATCCTCTCTTCTTTTTCCGTCTACCAACCTTTTCTCCCTTTCCTTATACTTTTCCATTTCTTCCCTTTCCTCTTTCCTTTCCTCTCCCTCTTCCTCTTCCTCTTCATCACGAGACCAAAAACGTTTAGATTCAGCCAACGGTGAGTGGATTAATCTTAAGTCCCTAATGCAGGATTGATGGAAAATAAAATAAATGGATAAATAATATAAATAAAGTTTGCAAATAAGCTTCTCTATATGACGGGTTTAATAAGTGGGTGATAGCTGTTGTTGTTGTTGTTGTTGTTGTTTCTGTTGTTATTTTACGTTTATCTACGTAGTTCTCTCTCTCTCTCTCTCTCTCTCTCTCTTAATCCCTTTAAAAGCTTAACACGAATGACGAAAAACAAAAAAAAAAGAATAAAAATGAATAAAAGAAAATAACAACAAAGAAAGTAATATTATCAAAGGGACGAGAAATGATATGAGAAAGAAGAGCTGTAAAAAGGAAATGCAAGAGGAGGAGGAGGAGGAGGAGGAGGAGGGAAGAAAAAGAAGTTCCGTTCGATTGTCTTCTGCCATTTTATTTTTTTCTGGCGGAGAGAGAGAGAGAGAGAGACAAAATGACAAAACTATTCTTCCTTGTCTCTTTTCTCTCTCTCTCTCTCTCTCTCTCTCTCTCTCTCTCTGTCCCCTAGTGTTAACATATTTCGTTGATTTAAACAAGATCAATACGTGTTTCCATCCATTTCCTCCTCCTCCTCCTCCTCCTCCTACTCCTCCTCTTCCTTCTCCTCCTCCTCCTCCTCCTCGCCTTTATCTTTCTTTCTCTTGTTCCTCTTTCTCTCTCTCTCTTTTTTTTTTACTTAGAGTGGAAGAAGAAAGGAGAGAAAGAGGAGGAGGGAGGGAGGGAGGGAGAGAGAGAAGGAGGGAGAGAAAGATATTAAATAAAATACGAAGGAAGTGGAAAAACTTTATATAATTATCTCTCCATTCTCTCTCTCTCTCTCTCTCTCTCTCTCTCTCTCTCTCTCGTGCTAATGCCGTGAAGGATCCACTCAGTAAGGACAATGGCTGACCCTCCCCCCACCTCCCCCCTCCCCCTCACCTCCCTCTCCCCCTCCCCTCCTCCCTCTCCCCCTCACCTCCTCTGTTCTTGAATGAGGATAATAATGCCTCTTACGATGTATACCTCTGTCTCTCTCTCTCTCTCTCTCTCTCTCTCTCTCTCTCTCTCTCTCTCTCTCTCTCTCTCTCTCTCTCCCTTAGCCTTCTCATCCTTCTTTTCTCCAGTCCCTCCTCCTCCTCCTCCTCCTCCTCCTCCTTCTCCATCTCTCTTCTCTCCATATCTCTTCCTCTTCCTCATTCATCTTTTCTTCCCTCCTCGGTCCTCTTTAGAAGGAGGAGAAGGAGGAGAAGGAGGAGGAGAAAGAAGAGGAGAAAATTATGTTCAGTAAGACAAAAAAAGAAAAATACACACACACACACACACACACACACACACACACACACACACACACACACACACACACACACACACACACACACACACTCTCTCTCTCTCTCTCTCTCTCTCTCTCTCTCTCTCTCTCTCTCTCTCTCTCTCTCTTCCTTACATCATATAAAAAGAGAGAGAAGGGAGGAAGGGAGGAAAGGGGAAGGGGGGAAAGGGGAAGGGAGAAGGGAGAGAAGGGAGAATAATAACGAAAGGAAGGAGGGGAGGGCAAGGGAGAGAAAGGGAGAGGAAGGGAGGGAAAGGGAGAGGAAGGGAGATGAAAAAGGAGGAAGGGAGAGAGAAAGAAAGGGAAAGAAAGGAGAGGAAAGAGAGGAGAAGGGAAGAAGGGAAGAAGGGAGGAGAGGAAACAAAGGGAAGGAGGAAAAAGGGAGACGAAAATAGAAAAGGAAAAGGAAAGAAAAAAATGAAAAAGGAGTTACAGAATCTTTCCTTCTTCTCCATCCTCCTCCTCCTCCTCCTCCTCCTCCTCCTCCTCCTCCTCCTTTAACGAGCTGGAAGACTAATAACAGAATGGGAAGAGAGAGGAAGAGGAGGAGGAGGGAAAGGGAAGGGAGGGGGTGGAGAAGGAGGGGGAGAGGGCGAGAAGGGGAGGGGCAGCTTGACCCTCCCTCCCCTCTCTCTGTTGGTTCCCCTGTGAGACTGTTAGTGATATCCCCCCCCCCCCTCTTCTCTCTCTCTCTCTCTCTCTCTCTCTCTCTCTCTCTCTCTCTCTCTCTCTCTCTCTCTCTCTCTCTCTCTCTCTCTCTCTCTCTCAAGATATATTTCCTAAGGTTAGGTTGTTGTTGTTGTTATTTTTGTTATTATTATTATTATTATTATTATTATTATTATTATTATTATTATTATTATTATTATTATTATTATTATTATTGAATAGAAAAGGAGGAAGAGGAAGAAGAAGAAGAAGAAGAAGAAAAAAGAACAGGATCTGATGAATCAGGAAGAAAAGGAAGCAGACAGAAGAGGAAAAGGAGGCGTAAGAGGAAGGATGAGGAGGAGAAGGAAGAGGAGGAAGAGGAGGAGGAAGAGGAGGAGGTTGTGAGCAGTTACTAAGACACAATAGGAATGCTAACTGAATCCTGAACTCTCTCTCTCTCTCTCTCTCTCTCTCTCTCTCTCTCTCTCTCTCTCTCTCTCTCACCATTCAACTCTGTCATATTCTGTTTTCTCGCTGTGTGTGTGTGTGTGTGTGTGTGTGTGTGTGTGTGTGTGTGTGTGTGTGTGTGTGTGTGTGTGTGTGTGTGTGTGTGTGTGTGTGTGTGTGTGACCAGGTACACACACACACACACACACATACACGGATTAAGCTGGTAACAGACACTTCCTCCTCTCACATAACCTATTTTTGAAGGCTGAAGAGGAGCTCACTCGGGTTCTAGCGAGAGTTTTTTGAGGTTCACGGTACAGAAGAAGGGTCACACTACCACCAGGGTCATAAAACTATCCCTGGAAATGCCCACAACTCCTGCGAAAGCCTTGTCAAATAGGTGTGTTTGGGAGACGAAATGTTTAGAAATAGGACACTCAGACGCGTCCGCTCCTCACTGCAACTATTTCTAAAGGTCAAAAAGGAGATCAGTCAGGTTCTAAATGAGTGTCTTTTGAGGTTCACGGTACAGAAGAAGGGTCACACTACCACCAGGATCATAAAACTAGCCGAGTAAATGCCCACAACTCCTACGAAAGCCTTGTCAAATAGGTGTGTTTGGCCGCCGATATGTTGAAGAATATACGACCTGAGATTCAGTTTCACGTAGTCGCTGGTTGGACACGAGGTCATTCCAGCGATGCCCCGTGACCCTGCGAAGGCACTTGACACCAAAGGCATCGACACGCTCCTCCAAGTCTCTATTCAGTGTCCATGTCTCAGAAAGAATGACGGAAAGAAGGAAGAAAGGAAAGGAATAAAATCATGAAGGAAGGAAGGAAGGTAGGAAGGAAGGAAGGAAGAAAGGAAGGATGGAAGGAAGGAAGGAAGGAAGGTAGGTAAAGTGAGTCATGGAGGAAGGAAGGATTGAAAAAGGAAAGAAAGGAAAGAAAGGAAAAAAAAGAAAGAGAAGAATGAAGGAGTGAAAGGGGAGAACCAAGCAAGCAAGAAAGCAAGTAAGAAAGCAAGCAGGCAAGCAAGCAAGGCGGAAAGGAGGGAGGGAGGGTGGAAGGGGGAAGGTAAGGTAAGGTCCACTTGTAATAAACTTAATTGGACAAACAGGAAACCGAACACGCCTGAGTTGCCAAAGAGTAAATAAACCACCGCATTACAGGAGAAGGAGGAGGAGGAGGACAAAGAAGAGGAGGAGGAGGAGGAGGAGGAGGAAAAAACAACAAAAAAGAAAGAAGAAAAAGAAAAAAAGAAGAGGAGGAGGAGGAGGAGGAGGACGAGGAGGAGGAGGAGGAAAAAACAACAACAAAAAAGAAAGAAGAAAAAGAAAAGGAGAAGAGGAGGAGGAGGAGGAGGAGGAGGAGGAAGAGGAGAAGATAGAGGTTCTGAGTGACTCTTCCAATCGACCAAAAGTGCAAAAGTGGAGGAAGAAGAAGAGGAGGAGGAGTTAATTGGATTGGCACCTGCGTTTTAAGAGTAAATGTAGCAATGCCACTTTGTCTCTCTCTCTCTCTCTCTCTCTCTCTCAGTGTTTACGTAACGTGGTCGCGCATTCTACACTGTCTATTTTTTTATAGTGAAAGAAAATGGAATGACGATGATAGTAATGATGATGATGATGATAGTAATATTAATAACAATGCTGAAGGATTTGATTGAAGAAGAACAAGAACAAGAATAAGAAAGGAACAACAACAATAATAATAATAATAATAATAATAATAATAATAATAATAATAATAATAATAATAATAATAATAATAATAATAATAATAATAATAATAATAATAATAATAATAATAATAATAATAATAATAATAATAATAATAATAATAATAATAAGCAGAAGAAGAAGAAGAAGAAGAAGAAGAAGAAAAAGAAAAAGAAAAAGAAGAAGAAGAAATCAAAGAAGAAGAAGAAGAAGAAGAAGAAAAAGAAGAGAAGAAGAAGAAAAAAAGAGGAAGAAGAAGAAGAAGAAGAAGAAGAAGAAGAAGAAGAAGAAGAAGAAGAAGAAGAAGAAGAAGAAGAAGAGGAAGAACAATAAGATCAAGATATATAAAACAAAGAAAGACAGAAAAAGAAGAAAAATATAGATATAGAGAAGGATTATAAAGATAGAGATAAAGATGACACAAAACACAACAAAATACAAATAATATATGAATAAAAATGAAAAAAAAAAGCCTGTCATGAAGTAGCCTTAAGATTACAAAACAAGATAATTGGAACCCTTTCTTTGACGGCTGAAGGCATAATGATGGTTCTGAGCCTTGCTGATGGAGGGATCGAAGTGATGGCAAAGGATTCTGAACTCTTGATAATAAGTGTTCACGTACCTTCTGTGGGTCCTTCAGCAGCCACTCCTCGCCCGTCCTGTACAGCCACAGCCCCAACAGACCCTTGCCAGACCCGCTCATGGCGCCCTGTCTTCCTTCCTTGTCTTCTTTGCTTGTCTTCCTCTTGTTTTCTTCTTCTCTGTTTCTCTTTCCTGGTTTCGTCCCCTTTCCTTTTTTTTTCTTTCTTCTTTATTTGATGCCTGTTAGTTGTGTCTTCTTTTCTTCTTTCTTCCTTACTTTTCTTCCCTTTCTTCGTTCTTTCTTACATTTGTCTTCTTGTCTTCCTTGTCACTCTTTCTTGCTTTTCCTTTACTTCTTTTCTTCTTTCTACTTTACTTTCACCTTTCTTTGGATCACGGTTAGTATTGTTTTCTTGTCTTCCTTTCTTCCTTCTCTGGGTTTCTTTCTTCTCTGTCTTTCTTTTCCTACTCCTTTTTCTTCCCTGTTGTTATTCTTTTCTTCTTTTCTTCTTCTTTATTACCACTCTTGTCTTCCTTTTTTTTCCTTCTGCTTATCGATTTTCTGCCTTATTGTCTTTTCTTTCCTGCTTTTGTTTTCTTTTTCTTCAGATTGAACTTTTGTACACACACTAATTCTTTTTCTTCACCTCCTTTTTCTTCCTCTCACTTTCTCTTTTCTTCTTTTAACTTTTTACTTCTCTCACTCTTTCTCTCCTCTCTTGCTTTCCTTCTCTTCCTCTTCCTTAATGCTTCTCCTTCTCTCCTTCTCTTCCTCTTCGTTACTTATTCTTCCTGTCTCTTCTCTTCCTTACTCCTCTTTCCTTGTTTCCTTTTCTTCCTTCTTGTCTTTCCTTTCCTTGTCCCTTCGTTCTGCTCTCCTTATCCTCTGCTTCCTTACTTCTTCTCTCCGTTTCCTCCTTCCGTCCACTCGTTTCCTCCTGAGAGTGAAAAAAAGGAAGAAAGTTAAAAATATCACCGAAACTTTAAATATTTTTGTACCACTTTTAAACGGCGAGTCTCAGGAAGCCGCCCTTGTCATGTTCCGTGCAATTATTGGCAGAATTTTTTTTATATATAAATAACGTAAGGTGAGGGCGACGGCGGCGGTGGTGGTGGTGATGGTGGAGGTGATGAGGAAGAGGAGGAAGAGAAGTTGAAGAATAAAATCAGGTCAGAAGAAGTATAGGTGAAAAAAAAAAATGTCAACTTCTTGCTCTTAATGTAGAAAAATGAAACCTTGGAAAAGAAATATAAGGAATGATGGAAGAAAACAAGGAACGATGAAACAAAATGAGATGAAAAGGAAAAAGAAGCAATGATCAATCTGGCAAATATAAGGAATGATGGAAGAAAACAAGGAATGATGAAACAAAACGAGATGAAAAGGAAGAAAAGAAGCAATGATCAATCTAGCAAATATAAGGAATGATGGAAGGAAAAAAGGAACGATGAAACAAAATGAGATGAAAAGGAAGAAAAGAAGCAATGATCAATCTGGCAAATATAAGGAATGATGGAAGAAAACAAGGAACGATGAAACAAAATGAGATGAAAAGGAAGAAAAGAAGCAATGATCAATCTAGCAAATATAAGGAATGATGGAAGAAAACAAGGAATGATGAAACAAAATGAGATGAAAAGGAAAAAGAAGCAATGATCAATCTGGCAAATATAAGGAATGATGGAAGAAAACAAGGAATGATGAAACAAAACGAGATGAAAAGGAAAAAGAAGCAATGATCAATCTGGCAAATATAAGGAATGATGGAACAAAACAGAAGGAATGATGAAACAAAATGAGATGAAAAGGAAAAAGAAGCAATGATCAATCTAGCAAATATAAGGAATGATGGAAGAAAACAAGGAACGATGAAACAAAATGAGATGAAAAGGAAAGAGAAGCAATGATCAATCTGGCAAATATAAGGAATGATGGAAGAAGACAGAAGGAATGATGAAACAAAATGAGATGAAAAGGAAGAAAAGAAGCAATGATCAATCTAGCAAATATAAGGAATGATGGAAGAAGACAGAAGGAATGATGAAACAAAATGAGATGAAAAGGCAGAAAAGAAGCAATGATCAATCTGGCAAATATAAGGAATGATGGAAGAAAACAAGGAATGATGAAACAAAACGAGATGAAAAGGAAAAAGAAGCAATGATCAATCTGGCAAATATAAGGAATGATGGAAGAAAACAAGGAATGATGAAACAAAATGAGATGAAAAGGAAGAAAAGAAGCAATGATCAATCTGGCAAATATAAGGAATGATGGAAGAAAACAAGGAATGATGAAACAAAATGAGATGAAAAGGAAGAAAAGAAGCAATGATCAATTTGGCAAATATAAGGAATGATGGAAGAAAACAAGGAATGATGAAACAAAATGAGATGAAAAGGAAAGAGAAGCAATGATCAATCTGGCAAATATAAGGAATGATGGAAGAAGACAGAAGGAATGATGAAACAAAATGAGATGAAAAGGAAAAAGAAGCAATGATCAATCTGGCAAATATAAGGAATGATGGAAGAAAACAAGGAATGATGAAACAAAACGAGATGAAAAGGAAGAAAAAGCAATGATCAATTTGGCCTCAAAGAAATATAAACAATGATGAGACAGGAGAAGTTGGCAAAGAAGAATAACATGCTACACCTATACAGCACGGCAGCCACTGTAAATCAAATTCGCCTGCTCCACTAACGGGCAGGCCACTGAAAAGACCTTACCGACGCTATGGGCAGAAAAAAAGGCGAAAAAGAATAACAAAATGAAAACAAAAAATAACAAAAAGAACTTACAGGATAAAATAGTTAGGCTAAAAGAAGTAGATAAAAAAATAACCAAGGAGGAGGAGGAAGAGGAAGAGGAGGAGGAAGATGAAGAAAAAGAACACTAACAACAACAACAAAAACAAGAAAAGGAGGAGGAGAGGGGAGGAAGAACAAGAAGAAGAAGAGGAAGAAGAAGAAGAAGAGGAAGAAAAGTGGAAGAGGAGGAGAAGGTTCTAGAATAAGGTTGCAAGGGGCAGGAGAAGAAGAAGAATGAGAAGAAAAGGAAGAAAAAGTAGAAGAGGAGGAGAAGGAAGAGGAGGAGGAGGAGGAAGTTCTAAAGTAAGGTTTCAAGGGCAGGAGAAAAAGAAGAATGAGAAGAAAAGGAAGAAGAAGTAGAAGAGGAGGAGAAGGAAGAGGAGGAGGAGGAGGAGGTTCTAAAGTAAGGTTTCAAGGGCAGGAGAAAAAGAAGAATGAGAAGAAAAGGAAGAAGAAGTAGAAGAGGAGGAGAAGGAGGAGGAGGAGGAAGAGGTTCTAAAGTAAGGTTGCAAGGGGCAGGAGAAAAAGAAGAATAAGAAGAAAAGGAAGAAGAAGTAGAAGAGGAGGAGAAGGAAGAGGAGGAGGAGGAGGAGGAGGAGGAGGAGGAGGAGGAGGTTCTAAAGTAAGGTTTCAAAGGTAGGAGAAGAAGAAGAATGAGAAGAAAAGGAAGAAGAAGTAGAAGAGGAGGAGAAGGAAGAGGAGGAGGAGGAGGAGGAGGAGGTTCTAGAATAAGGTTGCAAGGGGCAGGAGAAGAGGAAGAATGAGAAGAAAAGGAAGAAGAATTAGAAGAGGAGGAGAAGGAAGAGGAGGAGAAGGTTCTAAAGTAAGGATGCAAGGGGCAGGAGAAGAAGAAGAATGAGAAGAAAAGGAAGATGAAGGAGAAGAAAAGGAAGATGAAGGAGAAGAGGAGGAGAAGGAAGAGGAGGAGGAGGAGGAGGTTCTAAAGTAAGGTTTCAAGGGCAGGAGAAGAAGAAGAAGAAGAGCATGAAATAGAAGAAAAAAATATTAAACTCTTTGTAGAACTTTCTGCAACAATATGTAAACCAATTTTTTACGAGAACAACAAAAAAACTTACGAAAGATTAAAGAAACAAAAGAAACTAAACCCACATAAAACTTCCTATAAGCTCATGAAATACAACACAATACAATAGAATGCAATACAAGAAGAAACACAAACAGTACGTTCGCAACACGTACCAAACACGAATATTCTTACCCTCCCAATCGGTGAAGCAGGAGGAGGAGGAGGAGGAGGAGGGGGCAACAGGTAGTATTAGCAACGGTAGTAGTGGTAGTAGTAGGGGTGGTAGTAGTAGTAGTAGAGGTAGTGTCACAAGGTAGTGGTGGTGGTGGAGATGGAGATAGCCGTGGAGGAGATGGTGACGGTATGGAGGTCCGGAGATGACTGGAGGCTGACGAGGACGGTGGAGCAAGTAAAGACTCCAACCCGCCCACACACACACACACACACACACACACACACACGAGGGGCCTGTTCATTCAATTCAAAGTGAGGGAGAGAGAGAGAGAGAGAGAGAGAGAGAGAGAGAGAGAGAGAGAGAGAGAGAGAGAGAGAGAGAGAGAGAGAGAGAGAGAGAGAGAGAGAGAGAGAGAGAGAGAGAGAGAGAGAGAGAGAGTATTACAAAATCGAGTACCTAGGCCCCTCCTCCCTCTTTCCCTTCTCCCCTCCCCCCCCCCCCCTTCTCTTACATAGGCCTCCTCCTCCTTACCCCTCCCCCCAAAAAAGAAAAAAAAAAGATTATAGACCTAGAGAGAAAAAAAACTCACGCCCTACACATATTCATTACTTTTAACACTAATTTTCTTTTTTTTTCTATTATTTTCTCGACCTAAAAGAGGAGGAGGAGGAGGTGAATGGGAACAAGAGGAGGAGGAGGAGGAGGAGGATTAAAGGGAAAATGGAAACAGGAGGAGGAGGAGGAGGAGGAGGAGGAGGAAGAAGAAGAAGAAAACGAAGAACAACAACAAAAACAATAACAAAAACAAGAAGATGAAGAGGAAAAAGAAGAAGAGGGAGAGGAGGAGGAGGAGGAGGAGGAGGAGGAGGAGGAGGAGGAGGAGGAGGAGGAGGAGGTTATAGAGAAGGTTGCAAGGGACAGGAGAAGAAGAAGAACAAAAACAAGAGGAAGAATAGGAAGAAGAGGAAGAGGAAGAGGAAGAGGAGGAGGAGGAGGAGGAAGAGGAGGAGGAAATACTGTGTTCCCATTGGCGGAGCGGTTGAGAGGCGCGTGCCCTGACTGGCTGGACGGGGGTTCGAGGGCGTGCCGGATTGGTCATATTAGTGAAGGGGGGGAGGGGGGAGAGGAGAGGGAAGGGGGGCTTTTAATTAGGGGGGAACAGAAAGGGGGTGAGGGGGGCTTGAAGAAGGGGAGAAAGGGGAAGGGAAAGAGAAGGAAGGGGAAGGGAAGAGAAAAGAAAATGAAGGGGAAGGGAAAGGAAGGAGGGGGAAGAGGAGAAAGGGGAAGGGAATAGAAGGGGAAAGAGGGAGAGAGAGGTAAGGGAAAGGGAAGAGAAAGGGAAAGGAAAAGGAAGTGAAAGGAGGGAAAGGGAAGGTAAGACAAAGGAAGGAGGAGGAAGGGGAGAAAGAGAAGGGGAATAGAAGGGGAGAAAGGGGAGGGAAAGAGAAGGAAGGGGAAGGGAAGAGAAAGGGAAATGGAAAGGAAGGGGAAGGGAAAGGAAGGGAAAGGGAAGGTAAGACAAAGGAAGGAGGAGAAAGAGGAGGAAGAGGAGGGGAATAGAAGGGGAAAGAGGGAGAGAGAAGTAAGGGGAAGGGAAGAGAAAGGGAAAGGAAAGGGAAGTGAAGGGAAAGGAAAGGGAAAGGGAAGGGAAGGCAAGGAAAGAGGAGGAAGAGGAGAAAGGGGAGTGGAATAGAAGGGGAAAGAGGGAGAGAGAGGGAAGGTGACGGGAAGAGAAGGGGAAATGGAGAAGAATGGGAAGGGAAAGGAAAGGGAAGGGAAAGGAAAGGAAAGGGAAGGTAAGACAAAGGAAGGAGAAGGAAGGGGAGAAAGGGGAGGGGAATAGAAGGGGAGAAAGGGGAGGGAAAGAGAAGGAAGGGGAAGGGAAGAGAAAGGGAAATGGAGAAGAATGGGAAGGGAAAGGAAAGGGAAGGGAAAGGAAAGGAAAGGGAAGGTAAGGCAAAGGAAGGGGAGAAAGGGGAGGGGAATAGAAGGGGAGAAAGGGGAGGGAAAGAGAAGGAAGGGGACGGGAAGAGAAAGGGAAATGGAAAGGAATGGGAAGGGAAAGAAAAGGGAAGATTGAAGAAAAGAGTGAAGGGGAAGAAGGGGCTAAAAAATATGTCATCTTTGTGTCCTCCTCTCGCCAAATTATTATTATTATTATTATTATTATTATTATTATTATTATTATTATTATTATTATTATTATTATTATTATTATTATAATCATTACAATTAATCACGAGGCTCTGATATAATTAGTTAATGTAATCCTAATACATTGAAATTTATGTTTAGTTTTTAATCACCTATATTAATTGTGATGATAATAATAGTAGTAGTAATAGTAGTAATAATAATAATAATGATAATGATAATGATAATAATAATAATAATAATAATTCTACTACTTCTACTACCACCACAACCACTATTTTCTTTCTTTCTTCTTCTTCGTTCTCTTGTTAAGAAAGTCCAGCTTCAGACTATCGCTAAAGAAGGAGAGAGAGAGAGAGAGAGAGAGAGAGAGAGAGAGAGAGAGAGAGAGAGAGAGAGAGAGAGAGAGAGAGAGAGAGAGAGAGAGAGAGAGAGAGAGAGAGAGAGAGAGAGAGAGAGAGAGAGAGAGAGAGAGAGAGAGAGAGAGAGAGAATATGTGTAAGACGTAATAGAATAAGGCAGATTATGAAAAAAAAATAAAGAGAAAGAGGCAAAGGAAGTTAATATATAAGTAAAAAAATACATAAGAACGTAAGAACATAATTTATAAGAACGTAAGGAGTCTGCTAGAGGCTTGTAGGTCTATGGAAAGCAGCTCCTGTGAACCTAACCCCACCTAACATCGCCATCCATAAATTTATCTAATCTAATTTTGAATGTACCTATCGTATTCGGCACTCACCACATGACTGCCAGGCCTGTTCCACTCATCCACCACTCTGTTAGTATTGGCACTCACCTCATGACTGCCAGGCCTGTTCCACTCATCCACCACTCTGTTAGTATTGGCACTCACCTCACGACTGCCAGGCCTGTTCCACTCATCCACCACTCTGTTAATATTGGCACTCACCTCATGTTCCACCCATCCAACACTCTGTTGGTGAACCAGTTCTTGTCAATGTCCTTGTTGAATCTGACTTTATCCAACTTAAACCCATTGTTACGTGTCCTACCCTGAGAAGAAAAAATAAAATAGAGAAAGAAACTTAAAAACATCCAAACAAATACAGAAAAATTGGTTAAATAAGATTATAAATACATAAATAAAGGAAAAATACTAAAAAATATATATAAGTACAGGGTGGAATGAAGTAATAATATTCAAATACATCTGGATATTAATGTCAAAATAGGAAACAAAAATTCTACAAACATAGGAGAAAAATGAATAAATGCTAACATAAAAAATGACATAAATAAAATTACAAATATATATAAAGGAAAAATACACACAAAAATACATAAGTACAGGGTTGAACAAAGCAATATGTAAATGAATAGGAATATTGATTGAAAAAAAGACTAAAAAAGAAAAAAGGAAACAGCAAGTGACGCCTTCATTAGGGCCAGAAATGGGAGAAGTCAGGCGATATAATAGAATGTGATGAAAACTTTTGTTGAAGGCGGCCATGACGCTGACGATGACGATGATAGAGAGAGTGAGAGAGGGAGGGAGAAAGCGAGAGCAAAACAAAGAAACAAGCAAATAGTCAAACAAAAGAAACAAACAAATATATATATATATATATATATATATATATATATATATATATATATATATATATATATATATATATATATATATATATATATATATAAACAAACCAACAGAGGTAGAGAAAAATAAATAAAGAAAGAATGCAAAAGAAAGAAGAAAAAGAAAAACATGAAAATAAGAAAGGCTGAGAAAGAAAATAAAGAAAATAAAGAAAGAACGAAGCAAAGAAAGAAATATAGAGCAACAAACAAATAAACAAACGAAGAGAAAGAAAGGTAAGGCTAAGTTAAGTTAAGGTAAGGTAATGTAAGGTAATGTAAGGTAAAGGTAAAGTTGGGGGCATACGCTGCAGCAGCGCGTGGCCTCGGTGCTCATCTCCGTAACATTGGCCCTTGAGCCTGTGGTGGGAGGGAGCCCATTACCCCGGGACACAGGGCCAGTATGACATCCGGGTTATCACAGTTTACCTTCCCCAGGTTTCCCCGGGTACCCATTTATCGACCAACCCGAGAGGGAGGATGAACAGCTGGGTGAGCTGCACGCCGACTGTCCGGGCCGGGCAGGCACGCTGACCACTAGACCACGGAGGCGCATAGGTAATGTAAGGTAATGTAAGGTGAAGATAAAGTGAGGTAAAGTAAGGTTAGGTAAAGGTTACGTGAGTTAGTTTAAGCTACAAGGATGGCAATAAAATCCCTCGCTGTACAAGCATCGTATCGCTTTATATTCTCCATCCAAAACATTGCAATATACAACAATAATTAATCGTTAAGGAATGTATGTACAGTATAAAAACTCTCTGGCTTGCTAGCTAGTGAAAAAATTACAAACGAAAAAAGCTTATGAACAAGACTCTACTCACGGACAATAACAGTGTGGAATGATGAATACCTTAGTGATAATAATAATAATAATAATAATAATAATAATAATAATAATAATAATAATAATAATAATCAGCTATGTCCTACTATTTATATATATATTATACCAGCGGCTCGTTTCTAGTGTTAAAAAAAAAGTATACATAAAGTTGAAAAATATCAGTAACAAGGTCGTGAGTCGAAAGAATAAGAAACGAAACTGCGACGAAACGAAACACTCGAAGCTTCGCCTAGACTGAAACATTTCTTAAGTATTTACGACGAAAGCATTTTAATTAGTATTTATTGAGTTAGTTTATTGATTTTTATTAAGATTACAATGTTTATTATTATTATTATTAGCTTGTCTTGCAGTCACTCACACACGGAAGGTATACAATTTTTTTCTTTATTTTCTATTTTTTTTTTTATATATCAAGACAGACGTGTAGGTGTAGCAAAAAGAAAGTAATCCGTAAATCAATTAGTAGTGCAGGTAGGTAGGTGGTGGTAGGCAGGTAGACTTCGCTCCTGGCGGCAGAAAACGAGAGAAAAAGTAGTCGGTCATATTATAAAAAAAAGTCGAACGCGAAGCAGAAAGTGGCATCGAAATCACCGCAGACGATAAAGACGATAAGGATGATTTAAAGGTAGATAGGCAGGTAGATTTCGCTCTCGGCGGCAAAAAACGAAACACAAGGTGGTCGAAAGCTTAAGAAATGCAGAAAATGGCACTAAGATTAACAGGAAAATAAAAAAAGTGGTCGATAACAACATAAAAAATATCAGAACGCAAAGTAAATATCGGAACCGTAAAGTTAAATCCCTGACGATAAGAACGATATAAGGAGAAAAGTGACCCCCAAATGAAAGGGAAAACAAAGAATGATTAATAACACTATAAAAAAAAAAGCCGAACGCAAAGCGGAAATTGGAACCAAAAAAGTTAAACCAACCCTGACGATACGAGGAACAATATAAAGAACAATACTAATAATAAAGGACGATAGATTGAGTCACAGCGTAGTACTTATAACGGCGTAGAAAAAGCTATCGTTGTGGCGTTGTGGCGTGAGATCCAAAGTGTGGTAGGCGAGTCTATTATTTTTTTCCTACTATTATTATCATTTATTATTTTTGCTCTATTGTGTGTAGCCGGTGTAGCTGTGAGGGTTGCGGGGAGGGGGGGGGGAGGGGCAGAGGGGTAGAGGGTAATATACAAACAGGTAGGGTGATTAAGCAGGCGTACAGGTAATTAAGCAGGTAAGCAGGTGAAGGTGTGTGCGTTAGTAGGCTTTCTATGTATGTATATATGTATGTATGTATGAAAGGTATGTATAATGACTGAGAGTTGTCGTATGTGTGTATATGAATGTTTATGTGAGCTTATAAGTTTATATGTATGTATGAAGCTATGCCTATGAATAAGGGAGCTCGTAATGTGTGTGTATGTGAGATTTCTATATGTCTGTGTGTGTGTGTGTGTGTGTGTGTGTGTGTGTGTGTGTGTGTGTGTGTGTGTGTGTGTGTGTGTGTGTACGTGAGTGAATGGATGGAAGGCTGGATGGATGGTTGACCTTAGCTGAGCCTCCCCTCCGCATCCATCATCACCACCCAAAAGAAAACGGAACATGGGTGCCCAACGTGGTATTGTAATCATCATCAGCAACTCCTTTTTATCATTTTCACCATCATCATTTTAATATATAGTCCGTCATTATCATTATTTTTTTATTTTCCTGGTAAGCCAACACACACACACACACACACACACACACACACACACCAAAATAAAATAAACGTAATAATAATAGCAAGTTAAAATTTACTCTAAAAGAAAGAAAAGTTTAATATATGAACCTGATTTTTGCTTTTGCCATCTTGTGTGTGTGTGTGTGTGTGTGTGTGTGTGTGTGTGTGTTCCATCACTCCTTCCTTTCCCTAAGCACCTCTGTCCCTCCTCTTTCCTCCTTTTTACCTTCGTTTTTCATATATTTAACATATCTCTATATATATTTACCAACACTAAATATGCAATAAGGCTTTAATCTTACCCCATGTGGCTTTTGGTGGCTCGTAAATGCTTCTGCACCGAAATATTTGATGATAAGCACGAGAATAAGATCAAGCGACCCGCCATTCTCACTTGTAAACAAAACTACTCGTACCTTGGACCGAAGCTGTGCAGTGTCCCGTCTTGTTGTGGGTACGGTCCCCGAATACAATATATCAATTCTCTTTCTCTTATTTATCGCTAGCCTACTCCATACTTTTTTTTCTGGTATTTATTCATTTTGGGAGTTTATTGATGTGAAACGTTGGAATTTGATTGATTATAAACGGAGAGTAATTTTTGTGTGTATGTCTATTGAATGCAGAAAGGTTGTTAGCCTATCTTGTATTCATTTTTCGTATTCATTAATTTATTGAAGGTTTATTGATGTAGAACGTTCATTTTTAGTTCATAGCGCGTGATTTCATGTAATGTGTAATGTTAAAAATGTGAATAGGTTATAATGTGTGATGTCATAAATACATAATCGAGATAATAATAATAATAATAATAATAATAATAACCACAGCTATTCCATTATTACCTAAGAATCAACACACACACACACACACACACACACACACACACGTACGCAGCGCCCGTAACGTAATAATAAGCCTTACGAAGCTAGCAAACAATCACTATCAACCTTCCCTTAGCACAAGCTCTTAGAATAAACCTTAACTCTTAATTAGCGTCTTTAATTAATAAGTAGCATCAATTAACTCGCCTCACCAACCGATAATTATAACCAAAAGAAAAAAAAAAGCATTATTAGCATTGTTACCAAACCGTCTCCTTATGGCACAAAAATCCTTTCAAGAAACTACTACGTATGATATCAGTGTCTTTGTATAAGTGACATCATTTAGTTAGAGGATTCAACGCTCTTACTGTTACCGTGGTTTTCGTTAATATATATCGCACCTTACGCAATCACATTAATCGTCTTTGGTAGAGGGGCTGATGCCTTAATCATTACAGTATATCGTTCACAATAACCTTATCGTAACTACTTCAACCGTCATATCTCCGTACCTTTTACTGACCATTATCGAGTCTTTCGTTAATAAGTATCGCAACTGTCTGGTAGAGGGGTTGATGCCTTAATCATTACAGTATATCGTTCACAATAACCTTATCGTAACTACTTCAACCGTCATATCTCCTTACCTTTTATTATACATTATCGAGTCTTTCGTTAATAAGTATCGCAACTGTCTTTGTTAGAGGGATGATGTTTTAATCACAATATCTCTCGCAGTAACCTATCGTAAGTACTTCAACCATATTACTGTACCTTCTGAAATCTCATCTCCGTACCTTTCACTGTACATTATCGACTCTTCGTTATAAAAAGTATCCGGATGTGTCTTCTTTGAGAGGGGACGATGTTTAAATCTTAATATCTTTTCGCAGTACCATCGCAGTACAACCATATTACTGTACCTTCTGAAATCACATCTTCGTACCTTTAACTATACATTATCGACTCTTTCGTTAATAAGTATCGCAACTGTCTTTGGAAGAGGGACGATGTTTAAATCTTAATATCTTTCGCAGTAACCTATCGTAAGTACTTCAACCCTATTACTGAACCTTCTGAAATCACATCTTCGTACCTTTAACTATACATTATCGACTCTTTCGTTAATAAGTATCGCAACAGTCTTTGGTAGAAGGACGATGTTTAAATCTCAATATCTTTCACAATAACTTAATCAGCTATATTATTGCCCCTCCTGCCATCACATTTTCGTACGTTATTGTGTCTCGAACTTTCCGAAATCACATATTACCGTAGCCTTGGAGAGGAATGTTGTTTAATTCATGTCTTAACCTTATCGTACCTACATCAAACGCTTTATCGTATCTTTGGTAGAGGGATGCTGTCTTAATCATCATTTTGTCTCCAGTAATAACTTTATCGTAACTACTAACTGCATTATCGTACTCGTATCTCTGGTAGAGGGATGCTGCCTTATTCAACATTCTGTCTCTCGTAATAACCTTATCGTACTATTTCAAACGCATTATCGTATCTTTGGTAGAGGGATGCTGCCTTATTCAACATTCTGTCTTTCGTAATAACCTTATCGTACTATTTCAAACGCATTATCGTATCTTTGGTTGAGGGATGCTGTGTCAATCATCATTCTGTCTCTCGTCATAACCTTATCGTACTATTTCAAACGCATTATCGTATCTTTGGTAGAGGGATGCTGTCCTAATCATTCTGTCTCTCGTAATGACCTTATAGAAACTACTTCAAACGTATTATCGTATCTTTTTAATCATCATTCTATCCTTCGTAATAGGCTTATCGTAATACTTCAAACACATTATCGTATCTTTTTAATCATCATTCATTCATTCTGTCTTTCGTAATAACCTTATCGTAACTACTAACCACATTATCGTATCTTTGGTAGTCGGATGCTGTCTTATTCAACTTTGTCTTAATATCCTTATCGTACTATTTCAAAAGCATTATCGTATCTTTGGTAGAGGAATGCTGAGTGTCAATCATCATTCTGTCTTTCGTAATAACCTTATCGTACTATTTCACACGCATTATCGTATCTTTGGTAGAGGGATGCTGTGCCAATCATCATTCTGTCTCTCGTAATAACCTTATCGTACTATTTCACACGCATTATCGTATCTTTGGTAGAGGGATGCTGTGCCAATCATCATTCTCTCTCTCGTAACATCCTTATGGTAACCACTAACCACACTGTCGTCTTTGCCAGAGGAGTGTTCATTATTCACCGTATATTTTGCAGTAACCTTATCGTAATTCTCTCCAGCACATTACGGCACCTTCCCCAGCCAGCCTAAGGTGCCAGTACGTTATCCTACCGCTCATTACAACATTACAGCTTCTACGGTGGAAAAAAATGTATCGTTAAATCATCACGTTATTGTATTACCGTAAAAAATCACATTCTCGCACCTCTTGCAATGAATCACACTCGCGTACCTTTCGTGAACACAATATTGGGGAAGCAAAAAGAACATGATACGTAAATTCTAGATGAAGAAAGAAAAGGGAAGGAAGGAAAAAGAGGAAAACAAGAGATCCTGACGGTGAAGGATTGAACTGATCTAATCCTTCCTTCCTATCTTACGGAACTATTTATAAGGAGAATTGTAGAGCTGATCTGAACCTTCTATTGTCTCTTAAGGAACTATCAATAAGGAGTATCGAATCTTTGTAACCTTAGTTATTGTTGTACGTAACTTTCACAACGCGAGTTTGAGGATTAAGCAGAGAGTGAGAGAATAATTAAAAAAAACGGCGTATCACGGAAAAAAGAAAAGAAAAAAAAAGATGCGGTTGAAAGAGAATGATACGAAAAGGAGAGAAAAAGTAAGAGAAGGAAAAAAGAAAAGGGAGAGAGAGGAAGTGAATCACAAAAAGGAAGAGAAAGTCAAGAGAAGGAAATGGAGAATTGAGAAGAAAAATATATAAAAAAATATTTCCATAACATGAAAAAGAGCTTATTAGATATTCGGCATACGCTAAACGGTCACGTGACTAATGATTTTGACGAGAACGAGAGAAAAAAAAGGAGTAACGTAAGAATAATAAAAAATAATGACGATAATAATAGTAATAATAATAATAATAATAATAATAATAATAATAATAATAATAATAATAATAATAATAATAATAATAACTATAGCAATAAAGCGAACGATTCAATATCACAAACTGGAATCTCAGAAAGGTCGTAATGATAATAATAATAATAATAATAATAATAATAATAATAATAATAATAATAATAATAATAATAATAATAATAATAATAATAATAATAATAATAATAATAATAATAATAATAATAATAATAATAATAATAATAATAATAATAATAATAAAAATAAGATAGTGTAATTATTCCTCCTAAGATATTACACTTTATTAGCCTTACTTATTATCTTATCATCTCTTTCTTAATCTTTATCTTTGTTACGCCTTTTTGGTTGGTGGGTTTGTTAAGTCGATATTAAGATAGCGAAGAAAATATTACATTATCTTTGGTTTTACTTGCTTATCTTTATGCTGAGAGAGAGAGAGAGAGAGAGAGAGAGAGAGAGAACAGCATCGCAAAAACAACAACAACAACAATAATAATAATAATAATAATAATAATAATAATAATAATAATAATAATAATAATAATAATAATAATAATAATAATAATGACATCGCTCATTCAACGACATTTTCTCACGCATATATCATTAATTTCAGTAGTGTTAATAATAATGTATGTAATAATAATAGTAATAATAATAATAAGTATAATATTGATAAGAGATTTGAGACTATTTAGACACAACCAACACTTTCTTTTTTCTTATTTTCTTTATCTATCTTTTATCTTAACTTCAATTTCTTATGCTTTCTTAGTCTTTGTTATTCCTCGGTTTATCAATATTTGTCTATTATACTTTACACACATTTTTTTCTGTGATTTCCTTTTCTTTTCCTTCTCTTCCTTATTCTCTTTATCTTGTTCTCGTTTTTCACTTTCTTTTTTCCCTTATTCCTCTTTCGCATTTCTAGTTTATTTATTTCTGCTTTTATTTTTTATTTTGTACATTTGTAATTTTTTTCTCTGTCTGTGATTTCTTTTCTTTCTCTGATTTATTATCTTTATCTTGTTCTCGTTTTTAACTTTCTTATTCTCCATATTCCTCTTTCTTATTCCTGCCGTTTATTTATTTTTGCTTTTCTTTATTTATTTTGCACTTTTATAATTTTTTTTGTCTGATTTCTTTTTGCTTCTTCTTATTTTCCTTTTCTTCTTCTTCTTTCTTATTTACTATCTATTATTTACTATTTATTATCTATGTTTGTGTCTATATTTTCCTCGCTTATATTTTCCTAAGTTCGTGTTTTCTTTCCTTCTTTTCATCCTAATCTTCTTACTTTTCTTCCTTCTTCTTTATCAGTCTCTTCTCTCTTCCCTTCCAACACAAACTCATCATAAATATTAGACAGTTGATCTATGTTTGTGTCTATATTTCCCACACTTACTTATTTCTATGTCTGTTTTCTTTTCTTCTTTTCATCATAATCTTCTTCTTTTTCTTCTTCCTTCTCTATCTGTCTCTTCTCTCTTCCAACACAAACAAACTCATCATAAATATTAGACACTTGATCTATGTTTGTGTCTATATTTTCCACACTTATTTTTTTCTATGTCTGTTTTCTTTCCTTCTTCTCATCCTAATCTTCTTCTTTTCCTTTTTTCTTTTTTATCAGTCTTTTCTCTCTTCCCTTCCAACACAAACAAACTCATAAATATTAGACGTGTATTGTACATGTTGCCTTCCTTAACCTAACCTTAACCTGATCTGTATGTAAACAAACAATTATGTCACACTGTACAAGGCTTCCTCCTCCTCCTCCTCCTCTTCTTCGTCTTCTTCCTCCTCCTCCTCTTTTTCTTTATCTTTGCTTTCCTATTCAGTTTTCTATGCGTTCTTCTCCTTCTCTTCTTCTTCCTCTCCTCTTCCTTCTCAATATTCGTTTTCATTCTTTTTTCTTATTTCCTTTCATCTTTTTTTTCCCTCCTCTTCCTCCTTCTTTCTTCCATTACGTCTTTCACACACTTTCTCTCCTCCTTCTCCTCTTCCTTCCTCTTCCCTCTCCTCTTTTCTCTTCTCCTCCTTCCTTATATTCACTGTACTCTTCCTCTTCCTCCTCCTCCTTCTTCCTCTTCCTCTTCTTCCTTCTCCTTCTTCCTTCCTCGCCGTTCTCCTTCCCTTCCTTCTGTCCTTTACCATCACATCTACACTCCTCCTCCTCGTCCTCCTTCTTCTTCCTCCTCCTCTTCCCTTCACCTTAGACGATTGATTAATGAGACAGGTATAAACAGACAGGTAAACAGACAGGCTTAAACAGACAGGTAACAGACAAACGAAATAACACACGCTTTCTTAACTAATACACTCTCTTGTGATTTATTTCGTCCTCCTCCTCTTCTTCTTCCTCCTCTTCCTCTTCTCCTTCCTCTTTTTTTTCCTCATTTTTTCCTCTTCACTTTCTTCCTGTAACGATTTGTCTCTTTATCTCGTCTTCCTCCTCCTCTTCTTCTTCTTTTTCTTCTTCTTCCTCCTCCTTCTCCCCCTCTTCCTCCTTTTTCCTTACATTATTTCCCTCTTCACTTTCTTCCTCCAAACATTTATCTTTTTATTTCCTCCTCCTCTTCTTCTTCTTCTTCCTCTTCTTCTTCTTCCTCCTCTTCTTCTTCTTGTGGCACAACTAAACAGCAGGAGTAGCAGCAGCAGAAGCAGTGCAGGTGAACATAATTAAGCAGGCAGCAGGTGCGGTGGCGGCGGCAGCGGCTGGTGATGATGGTGGTGGTGGTGGTGGTGGTAAGCAGTTGTAGTAGTAGACTTAGTAACGGTGGTGGTAGTGGTGGTGGTACTGGTGGTGGTGGTACTGGTGGTGGTAGTAGTAGTAGTAGTAGTAGTAGTAATAGTAGTAGTAGCAATAGTAGTAGTAGTAGTGGTGTTGGTGATGGTGGTGGTGGTGGTAGTAGTAGTGGGCGGTGGTCCAGGGTATAATTGTTACAGTGGTGGGAGTAGCTGTAGTAGTAGTAGTAGTAGTAGTGGGACGGTGTTACCAGAATTCAAGGACCACCACGCTGTGACTATGTGTGGCCTGCGAGGGGGGAAGGAGGGAGAGGGAGGGAGAGGGGGTGGGCAGTGCATGAGGGAGGGAGAGAGTGAGGGAGGTGAGTGGGAGTGGATGAGGACGGGAGGGGGGTGAGAAAGGGAGGGAAAGAGAAGGGGGTTGGGTAAGGAAGGGGAGAGGGAGAGAGAGGGAGAGAGGGAGGGAGGTGTTGGGGTTAGGAAGGGGAAGGGAATGGGTTAGAAGGGGCGGGAGGGAGAATAGTTTTGTTAAATCTAAGATACCAACAGTTTATATTATTTATCTACGGTTATTAACAGTGTCAAAACATTAATTAGTAACCGCCCCCCCCCACACACACACAGACACACACACACACACACACACCTACGCCCTTTTTTTTTTTTTTACAGCAGAGGAGACAGTTCAAGGGCGTAAAAAAAAAAATAATAATAATTCACCCACTTACAGTTTATATTATTTACGTTTATGGATAGTATCAAAATTTTTCCACACACACACACACACACACACACACACACCTACGCCCTTCACCCACCTGCCTCTCTGGGTGCATCCTGTATCATTTGAGCCGCTGCGTCACGTTGGCCAGCGCCACAGCGAAGGCCTGCACGGCGCTGAACGGGTACTGGAAGTCCAGCGTGTACGCGTTGCCGTCAATCCGCCCGAACTGCATCACCTGAAGCACGATCACCGGGTTAGGTATTGTGAAAAGGTAAGTTGTATAGTTCTTCTGCATCACCTGAGGGACGATTACCAGGTCAGTCGGTTGGCAAAGGATAGGGTTGTTCTTGACCTTCCCTGGCCTTTTGTTCTCCATTAATAACCTGTTCTCTCTCTCTCTCTCTCTCTCTCTCTCTCTCTCTCTCTCTCTCTCTCTCTCTCTCTCTCTCTCTCTCTCATCTGTTTCCTCGCCTTTTGTTCTTCATTAATCTCCTGTCTGTCTTTTTTCCATCTTCTTTTGCCCTCGCCTGCTTCCTCATCTTTGACAAAGTTCCTCACCAACGACTGTTGCTTAAATTACAGGCTCACGGAGTAGAGGGTAAAGTTTTGAACTGGGTCAAGGCGTGGCTTAGCAATAGGAAGCAAAGAGTGCAAATCAATGGTAAAAGATCTGACTGGGGATGTGTTACGAGTGGGGTCCCACAAGGTTCGGTATTAGGTCCACTTTTGTTTATTATTTATATCAATGACTTAGACACAGGAATTAGTAGTGATGTTAGTAAATTTGCAGATGATACGAAGATCGGTAGAGTAATTGAGTCGGATCAGGACGCTAGTATTCTCCAAGGTGAACTCAACAGATTATATGACTGGGCGGATAAATGGCAGATGGAGTTCAATGTAGGGAAGTGCAGTATTCTGAGTGTAGGTAGGAACAACCCCTCACATAACTATTGCTTAAATGACACTCTCATAAGTAGGTCTGGGTGCGAGAGGGATTTAGGGGTCTTAGTGAGCTCTGATCTCCGTCCAAGGGCACAATGCATTCAAGCTAGAAATCGAGCTAATAGGGTACTGGGATTTATTTCAAGGAGCGTAAGCAACAGAAGCCCCAGTCTTCCTCAAACTATATTTAGCATTAGTTAGACCTCATCTTGACTATGCGGTTCAGTTCTGGTCACCCTACTATAGAATGGATATCAAAATGTTAGAATCGGTGCAGAGGAGGATGACTAAGATGATTCAGGGGTTGAGAAACTTGCCATACGAGGAAAGACTCAAACAGTTAAACTTGCATTCTCTAGAAAGGCGAAGGGTGCGTGGAGACATGATCGAGGTTTATAAATGGATGAAGGGCTTTAATAAGGGAGACATTCATAAGGTTTTGTTGGTAAGAGAACCGGGTAGGACACGAAGTAACGGGTTTAAACTGGATAAATTCAGATTCAACAGGGACATAGGCAAAAATTGGTTTACTAACAGGGTGGTGGATGAGTGGAATAGGCTTAGCAGTCATGTGGTGAGTGCCAATACAATTGTCACATTCAAAAATAGACTAGATAAATTCATGGACAGCGATAATAGGTGGGGTTAGATACACGGGAGCTTAGGGTCAAAGGAGCTGCCTCGTACAGGCCTACCGGCCTCTTGCAGACTCCTGCGTTCTTATGTTCTTATGTTCTTATGTTCTTATTTGTAACCTGTTCTCTCCCTCACCCTCTTCCTCGCCTTCTATGCCTCCTGTTCTTCATTCCTCTCCTGTCTCTCTTTTTCCATCTTCTTTTGCCCTCACCTTCTTTATCTTCCCAAGTCTTCATTTATAACCTGTTCTCTCCCTCACCCTCTTCCTCGCTTTCCCTTGCCTCCTGTTCTTCATTCCTCTCTTGTCTCTATTTCCATCTTCTTTTGCCCTCACCTGCTTCCCCATCTTCCCTAGTCTTCATTTATAACCCGTTCTCTCCCTCACCCTCTTCCTCGCCTTCCCTAGCCTCCTGTTCTTCCGTTCTCACCAGCTTCCCTATCTCTCTCTCACCTTCCCCGGCCCCCTGCTCTTCCTCTACCACCCGCCCCCCTCCCCCTCACCTGCTTGCCCTTGAACTCTATCTGGAAGTTCTTGGCGGACTCCTGCGTGACTCGGCCGCCGAAGTCGAGTTGGTAGACCTGCGAGTTCTCGTTCCAGAGCGGCGCCTTGTTGTGCATCACGTACTGGCGGTGGCGGGGCGTGGACGAGCCGGAACTCTCGCCGCCGCTGCCGCCGCTGCCGTCACTGCGACCACGAGACCGCCGCAGCTGAAAGGTGGATAGGCAGCGGTGGTGAAGGTGCAGGGGTGGCAGGGGGAAGGAAGGATGTTGAGGGAGGAAAGAGAAGAGAACTGGGAGATGATGGAAGGGAAGGTAGAGATGGGAGGTGGAAAGAGAAGGGAACTGAGAGGAGGTGGAGATGAAAGGTGGATAGGCGGCGGTAGTGAAGGTGCAGGGGTGGGAGAGGGAAGGAAGGATGTTGAGGGAGGAAAGAGAAGAGAACTGGGAGACGATGGAAGGGAAGGTGAAGATGGGAGGAGGAAAGAGAAGGGAACTGAGAGGAGGTGGAGATGGAAGGTGGAAATTTCAGGCTAAAAAGGACTAAGATAGGAAGAAATCACAGAGAAAGAGGAAAGAGAAGAGAACTGGGAGGCGATGTAAGGGAAGGTGGAGATGGGAGGTGGAAAGAGAAGGGAACTGAGAGGAGGTGGAGTGGGAGGTGGAGATGGAAGGTGGAAATCTCAGACAAAGTTGCCAGACTGTCTTACTCAGCTTCTTATATTTACCGACTTCCGACTCAAAAACTGTCTTGTGACCCCAACAAGAAGATTCACTTAAAATTATCGTTAAAATAGTTAATTCCTCCTGATGTTTCTTGGCCATAGTTAGGCATCAGAAACCGGTAAATACTATGGTCTGAATACGACAATCTGGCAACGGTGATCTCAGACTAGAAAGGACTAAGATAGGAAGAACACGCAGAGAACGGTCCTGAGCAACACCCCCCTCGGCCCACCTTGTTCCTGAGCTGCGTCTTCTGGAAGGTCTCGAGGTCCCTGTAGTTGGATGATGAGCAGAGCACCTCGGCGTCGCTGGAGCAGTGCAGCACCTCGTCGTCGCTGCTCTCCACGGTGCCGCGGCGCTGGCGACGGCGGGACAGCAGCGGCGAGTTGAGGAGGTGCTTCCTGCGGGCGGGGCGAGGCGGGTAAAAAAGGAAGTGTCTTATAGGATCAAGAAAATAGATGTGACAGTGCTGAAGGAGAGGAGAAGATGGTGACAAGGAAGAAGAGGAGCAGCAGACTCACAAAAGTACCGAAAACCAAAAGAAAAAAATACCGAAAACAAAAAAGAAATGCAAACAGAAAAAAATATGAAAATACCAAAAAACAAACACACAAAAAAAAAAAAACGAAAAACAAAAAAAAACAGAACAATGAAAAAAAAAGAAAATAATATATATAAAAAAACGACCCAGAAGAAAAGAAAAAAATCCAAACCAAAAGAAAAAAATACCAAACCAAAATGAAATCAAGAGGAACCAAGAGGAGGAGGAAGAAGAGTAAGAAAGTGACCTGACCTGACCTCAATCCCCCCTTTACCTGATGGGTGAGGAGGACTGGTGTCGCCTGGCTTTCCTCGTCTTGACCGGGGTGGAGGGAATACTCTTGCTGGCGTGGGCGGCGGCGGCGGCGATGGTGGGCGTGTGGATGGGCGTGGTGAGGCGGCGGGCGGCTTCGGGCGTGGGCTGGTGGCGCGGCGTGGGCGGGGGCTGCACCTGGGAGGGCTGGGGCTGGGCTGGCGGTGGTGCAGGCTGCTGGGTCTCTCTCTGGAGGGCGGCGAGGCGCTCAACCAAGACGCTTTCCTGTGGTGGTGGTGATGTGGTGGTGAGTGGTGGTGGTGGTGATGGTGGCGATGGGTAGTGGTAGTGGTTGTGGTTATGGTTGTAATAGTGGTGGTGGTGGTGATAGTGGTGGTGGTGGTGAATGATGGTGGAGATGGGTAGTGGTTATGGTTATGGTTATGGTTGTGATAGTGGTGATGGTGGTGATGGTGGTGATGGTAGTGGTGGTGGTGGTGGTGAATGATGGGAAAAAATTGGTTGCATGGAAGATTGTTTAGGAAATTGGAAAAAAAAAGATATCATTATTATTATTACAACAACAACAACAACAAAAACACTTCTCTCTCTCTCTCTCTCTCTCTCTCTCTCTCTCTCTCTCTCTCTCTCTCTCTCTCTCTCTCTCTCTCTCTCTCTCACCTTCAGGGTTCTCGTAAGGTTCTTCTGCTGCCTTTCACAATAGCCACGAGTTTGAGAATGAAGATCAGCTGCCGTAGATATGATAGTAGAAGTAGCAGTAGTAGTAGTAGTAGCAGTAGTAGTAGTAGTAGCAGTAGCAGTAGCAGTAGCAGTACTAGTAGTAGTAGTAGCAGTAGCAGTAGGAGTAGCAGTAGCAGTAGTAGTGGTAGTGAAGGCAGGAGTAGTGGTGGTAGCAGTAGTAGTGGTGGTGTTTGGTTTGGTCAGGTAGTGGTGGTAGTGGTGGTGATGGTGGTGGTGCGGGAGGTGGTGGTGGTGCTGGCGGCGTTTGAGGATGAAGGGGGAGGAGTCCAGGCTCCGGCTCTTGCCACAGTCGGCAAGGCAAGGCCGCCGCCACTCGCTCTCCCCGACCTGGCGCTGCGAGGGAGAGAACCAAGGTGAGAGGGAGGTGAGGAGGGAGATGAGAAAAAACAGGATGAGAAAATGAGCTGAAACTAAAAGGGAGATAAGAAAATCAGAAAGACAACTAAAACAGGGATACTGGGAGAACGAAAGAAAACAAAAAAAGAAGAGGAAAGAAGACGAGATGAGAAAAGAGAATATAAGAGAAATAAGGACATGAGAAAAAATAAAAAGAAACCTGAAAATTATGATGAAAAACGACCTCGAAAATCACGATAAGAATACTAATTGCCTCATGCTCCTCCTCCTCCTCTTTCCCCCACCTCCTCCTCCTCCTCCTCCTCCTCCTCCTCCCTACCTTCTTCGGCGACTCCATCAGACAGCCGGAGGTCCTGAAGGCCAAGAAAGCATCGATGTTCCGCAGCTGGTGAAGTTGGGGCAGCTGGCAATCCAGATGGTGCAGATGGCCCACACTCTTGCTGCGGGCGCGGGCGTGGTGATGCGTGGAATCCGTGCTGTGGAGGTGTTGCTGCGGCCCTTTGGTGGTGTTACTAGTGGTGTTACTGGTGGTGTTGCCGATGCTGCGTGCTGGCGAGGGCGTGAAAGACCGGCTGTCACTCTCCCCGCTCTCCTCGTCGATGTAGCGGATGACCTCGTTGCGTAGGCTGGTGCTGTTACCGCCGCCGCCGCCTCCGCTACCGACCCCGCTGTTTCCTCCGCCTTCAGTGAGAGCGTTGTTGCAGGTGGTGTTCGTGGTGGTGGTGGTGATGGTGGTGGTGGTGGTGCCCTGTGGTGGGAGCGGTGGTGAGTTGAGGTGGTGGGTGGTGATGGTTTTAAGATCTCATAAGACAATAAACGAGAGAAAAAGTGCGAAGAGAAGAAATGAGAGAAGAAAACAATACACAAGACGAACAAGAAAATAAACAAAAGAAAAAAGAAAATAAATGAGAAAAGAAAGAAGAGGAAGAAAAAAAAAGGGAGGTAAGAATGTAGGAAGGTAAGCAAGAAATGAAAGCAAAAGAAGAAAACAATCGGAAAAGAAAAAAGAAAGTGGAAAAAGAACATTATAGAACACAACAAAAAAAAGGTTAATTGAAATAGGAAGAAGATAAGAAAAAGAAAGAAAAAAAGAGAAAATAAAAGGGAGATACTGATGTAAGATAAGAAAGAAATTAAAACGGAGAAAAGAAAAACATTATAGAGAAAAAAAAACAAAGTAAAAAGGTTAATTAAAATATCACACTCAACACACCTTAGCACACCTTTAATTAGTCTTGTCTTACCTGTGTGTGTGTCGGGCTGCGGTAGGTGCTGTTTCCGCTGCTGCTGCTGCTGCTGGCGGTGCTGCTGCTGCTGTTGGTGTGCTGGTGGTGGGCTTGGTGATGGTGGTGGTGCTGGTTGTTGATGTTGTTGTTGTGGTGATGGTGGTTATGGTTGTTATTGATGTTGTTGTAGTGATTGTTATTGATGTTGTTATTGATGGTGGTGGTGGAGGTGGTGGTGGCGGTGGTGACGGTGGTAGTGGCGGTGGTTGTGGTGGTGATGGAGGAGGAGGAAGGAGTAGTGGTGGTGGTGTGATGGTGGTGGAGGCCATGGTGGTTGTGATGGTGGTGGTGGTGTGAAAAGGAGGAGGAAGCGGAGGAGGAGGTGGAGGAGGAGGCGGAGGAGGAGGACGGGGTAGAGGAGGAGGAGACAAAATGGTGGAGGAGGACATTGTCGGCCCCAAGGAGACGCACCTCTTCCCCACGGGGCCTGGACTGGGGGGGGAGGAGGGGGCTGGGGGAGGCTTGGGGGGCAGGGAGAACGGGTACTGCCTTATGGTGCCCTGTTCTCCCTATGCCACCACCTCCCCCTCCTCCTCCACCTCCTCCTCCGCCTCCTTCGTGGATTTCCAGCAGGGCGGCGGCGGGGGAGGTGCGGGTGAGGATGGGTGTGGGGGCAACTGTGTTCTTGGGTGACTGGAGCGTGGAGGGGTCGCAGCAGAAGGCGCTAACGGAGTGCTTGGGCGGGCTGGATGGGGCCGACCCGCGCATCACAGAGAACATGTGCGGTGTGTCTTGCGCGGTGGGCGTCGGGAGGTGATGTGGAGGGGGATGTGGGGATTGCGTCGGCAGGAGGTGCAGCGCCACATGTCCCTCGCCCCGCATCTCCGCTCGTAATCCCTCTCTTAACTGTACCATCTCCGGGGTCGCGAGGTCAACGTAGGGATGCTCTTCCAAGTCCTGCATGATCCCCGCACGCTCGGAATCCACGCCCCCGCCCCCTCCCCCGTCGCCGCCGCCCTCTTCGTCGCCGTTGGGTCTGGGGGGCGCCGCTGCAACCTCCCAGGGTGTGGTGTGGAGCCCCTGGCGCGAGTAGGAGGACGGGGTGCGCCGAGGGGTCATGGGGGCAATGGGCGGCACGTCGGAGGTCAGGTCAGGCGGCCGGCGGGAGGCGAGGCGGTCAGCTGCAACGAAGGGGGAGATTACAGACCTGAAGACACCCTAAGCTAACCTACCTTGCCTATTCTGGCCTACCTAACCCTTCCCTAACCTATAACCCTTCCCAACTCAACATCAGCCTCACCCAGCTCCTCTCAACCCTGAATGTACTCTACCAATAATTACCTTAAACTAGCCTAACCTACCTTACCTATATACCTTAATTAACCCTTCCCTAACCTATAACCCTTCCCAACCCAACATCAGCCTCACCCAGCTCCTCTCAACCCCGAATGTACTCTACCAATAAGTACCTTAAACTAGCCTAAACTACCTTACCTATGTGCCCTACCTAACCCTTCCCTAACCTCTGACCCTAACTAAACCCATCAGCCTCATCCAGCTCCTCTCAACCCCGAATGTACTCTACCCAATTACCTTAACCTAGCCTAACCTACCTTACCTATATACCTTACCTAACCCTTCCATAACCTATAACCCTTCCCAACCCCATATCAGCCTCACCCAGCTCCTCTCAACCCCGAATGTACTCTACCAATAATTACCTTAAACTAGCCTAAACTACCATACCTATCTGCCCTACCTAACCCTTCGCTAACCTCTGACCCTAACTAAACCCATCAGCCTAATCCAGCTCCTCTCAACCCCGAAACCGCTCTATAATTTGCCCTAAAAAACTTAAACTAGCATAACTTGCCCTACCTATCTGCCCTCCCTAACCCTTCCTTTCTCAACCATTTGCCCTAAACAACTTAACTAACCAAACTTACCTTGCCTAATCTGATCTACCTTACCATTCCCTTCACTACCATTTGCCCTAAACAACTTAAACCAACATAACTTACCTTACCTAGTCTGACCTACCTTACCCTCCCCTTCATTACCATTTGCCCTAAACAATTTAAAACAGCCTACCCACCTTACGTGATCTACCTAACCCTTCCTTAATCTCTAACCCCCAACACAACCCCAGGTATCCTCACCCAGCTCCTCCTCGTCCTCGGAGAACACATTGGGGTTGAAATTGGGGTCGGGTCGCGGCGGGATGTCCTCTCTGAGCTCCGTGATCACGAGGGTCATCTGGCGGGGCTGCAGGTGGAGGAGCGACGTCTTGTAGGTGACCTGACCCAAGTTTGCCGGCAGCGACGAGGCCACGCCGTGAAGCTTGAACTTGGTGCCCCAGATGTTGGAGGTGACTTCCACGAGCCGGTGTTGCTGAGGAAGGGGAGGACGAGGAGGTGAGTGTGGGAGAGTGGAATGCTGGGGAATTATCAAAGAAAAGGAGTGAAGTGGAAAATGCCGCAGAGTTACGAAGGGAGAGTAAGAGGTATTTTTTTTTTTTTTTTTTTTTTTTTTACGTTTCTGCCTATGGCTATGGTAGGCTTTCTTGGTGGGGCCTGGTGGTCGGCCCCAGCCCGTTGTGGCGCAGGCAAGTGTTTATAGCGGCGCCATCTTGCTTGGCTCATACTGCCCGCCGGAGCTCATCTTTGATCCTCTCTTAAGAGAGAGAGACTAGAGTCCGGGTTGACAGGTGGTCTTCAGGACAGCACGTGGGTAGTCTGTGGCCACTTGGCGGTGGGGCCCCGGCACGCTAACCACTCATCCAAGAAGAAAAATGGAAAAGAGGAAGCGAGAGAAAGAAAAGGAGAAGTGAAAGAGGAGGAGGAGGAGGAGGAGGAGGAGGGTAAAAACTTAAATTGGGGAGAAAAGTTAGACAAGATTAGGATTAGTCTTAAAAGGAAAGGCCAAGATACGGACGTTAGAATAATCTCTCTCTCTCTCTCTCTCACCTCCGGCAGGGTGTCCAGGTAAACTAGCTCGTCCGTCTCACTCTCCAGACGCTCCCGGATCCTGAAAGCGAGAGGGATCGAGTTACCTTAAGACGATCCAATACTCTTAAAGGGGATTCGGACGTTTATGAGAGGATCCGATTCTCCAACGTTTATACGGAAAGGAGATCCAAGCCTACTAGGACTCTGATAAGGGAATCCAATGTTATAAAAAGAGATCCAATGTTATAAAAAGGGATCCAATGTTATAAAAAAGGGATCTAAGATGTTTATAAGGAAATCTAATGCTATATAAAGGGAATCCAAGCCTATTATGAGTCTTCCGATCCTCTCTCACCGTCTCTTCAGCTTCCGGCGGCGCTGCAGGCGGGGCGAGGCGCACATGTCCTCGTACTCCGTGTCCGACGTGTCGCTGAGGGCGGGGTGGCCGTTGGGGAGCGACCCGCCCGCCCCGTTGCCACCTACACCCACGCCCACCCCGCCTACGCCGCCCATGCCATCCTTGCCGAACACCTCGTCTGTGGGTGGAGGAGATGGGTTAGTGTGGGTGGAGGAAGAGGAAGAGTTAGATGATGAGGAAAAGGAGGAGTAAGAGAAGTGGAGAAGGAGGGTGTGAGGTGGAAGAAGAGGTGCAAGAGGAGGAAGAGGAGGGAGAGGAAGACAGCTTAATTAAAAGAAGAGGAGGATGGAGAAGAAAAGATTAGGTACAAGAAGTGGAGGAGAAATGGGTTTGTAGGATGAGGAGGAGGAGGAGGTGGAGGAGGAGGCTTAGTTAGAGAGATTGCCTGATTGGGAGAAAAAGATGAAGGAGGAAAAAGAAGTTAGAATTGGTTATGGTAAAAAAAGTGAGGAAAAAAGGGGTAAAACACACACACACACACACACACACACACACATGAAAAAGACACATCCCCCGAAAAACACAAATCCCTTTAAAATTTTTCACATATCAAAACGAAATACACACACACACACACACACACACACACACACACACACACACACACACACACACACATCCCTTCACACATCTTTCCACATCCCATGCACACCCTCCCTTACACTTAAACACCCCTTTCCTCACCTCTCTCAACACCCCACACACCCACACCCTCCTCTCCACCCCCTTACCCCTGCACCCCATCCCCACTCACCAACTTGCGGGTCAAAGATGACGAACTCGGGCCTGATCTTGCTTGTCCTCTTCCCCTTGAGCAGAGGCACCAGCCCGCCCAGGTACTCGAGGTAGAGCGTGTAGCAGGCGCCGGGCGTGGGCACCAGGTCCTCGTCGTGGCGGATCATGGTGCAGTGCAGGCGCTGGCTCGGGCACGGCGGCCGCGTCACGAATTCCCGGAGCTGACGCGCGTCCGGGATGTAGCACTGGCGGAGGAGGAGGGGGAGCTCAGGTTAGATTGTTAGGATGAGTTGGGTTGGATTGTTAGGCCGAGTGAGGTTAGATTATTGGGATAAGTTACGATAGGACGTGAGGTTAAGCAAGGCAAAGTTGCTAGGAGAAGGCGGTGGTTAGGCCAAGTTAAAGGTAAAGCTAAAGTCATATTGTTAGGCTGAGTTCGGTTGTATTGTTAGGCCAGGTGAAGTTAGATTATTGGGATAAGTTAGGATAGGTAGTGAGGTTAAGCAAGGCAAAGTTGCTAGGAGAAGGCGGTGGTTAGGCCAAGTTAAAGGTAAAGCTAAAGTCAAAGGGGAAGTCTGGGCAGCACACCGACCACGCCACCGAGGAGCTAAAAGGTCGCCTTGCCAGCGGCCATTACTGCGACCTTGCAATCTTGATGCCCCCACCCCCACTGTGGACATGAAATTGAGGGTGACCCCGTCGACAGTCATGGGCGCCGGAAACGATTTTAATCAAACCACTAAGGCACATAACGGTGTATATATACATTGGGGAAATTGCATTAACACAGTGAAAATTTCCACTAATAAACACAATTGAGTGCTGGGGATCGAACCCATGCCTTCTGAGTAAAGGTCAGCAGGGCAGTACACCGACCACGCCACTGATGAGCGTTGGTGCTGATCTCCGCCACCTCTGTCGGCGAGGCTGTGGCGGGAAGGAAACGATTACCACAGGGCACAGTGTACCTTCCCAGGTGGCTTTTATCGACCAGCCAGAACGGGAGGATGAAGTGAACGCCTCGCAGGGATTGAACCTGGACCCGCGGATTTGTACCCAGACGTGCTAACCACTACACCACGGGGGCGCTTGTAGTAGTGGTGAAGGAGGAGGTGGAGGAGGAAGAGGAAGAGGAGGAGGGAAAGAGGAGGAGGAGAAAAAAAAGAGAATGAGAGGAGCAAATAAAAGAGAGAGAAGTTTTCCTCTCATTTCATGCTTCCTTTCCTCCTCCTCCTACGCCTTCTGTCCTTGCGTCAGTTGCCTGGGTTACGGCCGACTTTCTCTCTCTCTCTCTCTCTCTCTCTCTCTCTCTCTAAATGTGTCTAGACGCCAATATCTACAAAGGACACAGCCATTAACACACACACGCAAGCACGCACGCACACGAACGCGCGCGCGCACACACACACACACACACACACACACACAAACACAGAGAGAGAGAGAGAGAGAGAGAGAGAGAGAGAGAGAGAGAGGATGGAGATTACCAACTCTCTCTCTCTCTCTCTCTCTCTTCTTTCTCCTCCACACTTATAGCCTTTAATCCTCCTCCTCCTCCTCCTCTTCTTCCCTCTATTAATCTGCATGTACAATGAGGTGAAAAGGGCATTGAGTCTTCTTTTTATCCTCCTCCTCCTCCTCCTCCTCCTCCTCTTTTCCTTCCCTTTGTTCCTTCCGCCTTCCTTCCCGTTCTCTTCCTCCTTTATCCTTCTATCTCTCTTCCTTTCATTCCATTTCAATTCTTCCTCCCTTTCTTTCTCGATCTTCTTTTTTTCTTCTTTGAACTTATATATTTTTTCTTTCCCTTTCCATATTTTTTCCTTCCTTAATTTTTTGCTTTCCATTTCTCAACCATTCTTTTCCTTTTCAATCAACCCTTTTTCTCCTTCTACCTTTTCTTCCTTCTTCACCTTTCACCCTGGTCCTTAATTTCCCTTTCCATTATACTTTTTCCTTTCAAATCAACCTTTCTACCCTCTACCTTCCCTTCCTTCACCTTTCCTTAATTATCCCCTTTTTTATCTTACTTTCTCTTTCAAATCAACCTTTTTCTTCTTTACCTTCTCTTCCTTCGCCTTTCCTTAATTTCCCTCTCCATTTTTACCTTACTTTCTCTTTCAAATCAACCTTTTTCTCCCTACCCTTTCTATCTTCTCGACCCTTGACCCTTGACCCTTCCCTCTCACCCTTATGGTCTGTGTGTAGAGTGATGTGACGAGCGCCTTGAGTCTCCGCGGCAGGGGCAGACGCGCCACCTTGTCCTCCTCGGCCACGCGGCTCTTGATGGCGAGTCGGCACAGCAGCTGCAGCGAGGCCACGCGGCGGGACACGCGGCCGATGTGGAGATGCATGCCCGTGGCCACGAACACCCGCTTGTCGTTGTGGCCCCAGGTGAGCGCCGTCACGGGGTGCTGGGGAGGAGGGGAAGGGTTAGTGTTAGTGAGATAGGGAGGGGAATGTGAATTGTTAGAGGTGGTGAAGGGGAGGGAAAGAGGAGAATGGGGTGTTAGATTTACGTGAAGCTGGGAGGAAGGGGGTATTAGTGTTAGTTAGCTGGGGAGGGGAGTGTGGGTTGGGGGTGACGCTGGAGAAGGAAATAGGAATGAGGTACTATTTTGAGGTGTTGAGGGCAGGGGGAAAGGGGTGTTAGTGTTTGTTTGTTGGGGAAGAGTAGAAGGAAGGGTAAGGGGGCGGGAAGTGTTGGTGTCAATGTTGGTTATCTGAGGAAGGGGGAGTGTAAGTTAGGGGTGCTGGGGCGGGGGGAAGGGTTAGTGTTGGTCATTCATCATCATCATCGTCATTATCATTCCTCTCTGCACGGTGAGTATGAAGCATTGACTTCTTTTTGCGAGGGGGCTTCGTGGTGCAGTGGTTAGCACACTCGGCTCACAACCGAGAGAGCCCGGGTTCGATTCCCGGGCGGAGTGGAAAAATTTGGGCGGCTTTTCCGATACCCTACGCCCCTGTCCACCCAGCAGTGAATGGGTACCAGGTATTAATCGGGGGTTGTGTCCCGTCTCCTGGGATCTGTTTCCTTCTCCTATAATTCCTTCCCCTTCTGTCTCTCTCCGGCATATGACCACAGATGTTGCGCCGACTAAACGAAGCTTTTTTACTTCTTTTTGTCTTTCTTCTCTGCACTTCTGCACCGAGCTATTCCGCCCACCCCGGCTGTCGAGGTGAGTTTTCTTTAATTTTTTTTAGGTGACGGTTCAAGGGCAACAAAAAGAGTACAGAGAGAAAAAAAAAAGCCCGCTACTCACCCCTCCCATAATAGACAAAAGTAGAGTGGCCCAAAGAGAGGTCAATTTCGGGTGGAGAGGTGCCTTGATACACTCTCCTTGATACACTCTCCTTGATACACACACACACACACACACACACACACACACACACACACACACACACACACACACACACACACATATTGTTTATACAGATGGCTCTGTGTAGATAACATAGAAGACTCACTAAGATTACATAAATAGAGGAGCATTTGCATAGTCAGATAGATGTATAGATAAACTTAGATTACATAGAAGGTGGTTGTTTATTTAGATATCTTTGTGTGTGTATATAACTTGTTTTGCTAAGATTAAACACACACACACACACACACACACACACACACACCCTGCTACACCCTCCCACACCCTGACACACTCTCTCCCACACACCCTGACACACTTTCCACCCTTCCACACCCTCTCACAAACCCTGACACACACCCCACCACCCTGCCATACCCTTTCACACCCACCCACACCCTTCTACACATTCTCATACACACTTCCACACCCTCCCACACACTCCAGCACCCTGCCACACCCCTCCACACACCTTCCCTCACCCCCCCCCCCCACACACTTACCTGACCCAGCGGGAGGTGGTGGGTGTACCGTACTGTTCCGTTGCGCGTGTAGAACTTGACCACATTCCTGACGGGGTTGGCGGTGGCGGCCCCTACGGTGCAGCCCTCGTCAGGCAGGTGTCCCGCCACCGCCAGGAGCTCGCCAGAGTTGGTCCACTCAACCTGTGTGTGTGTAAAGAACAGATGTAAGAGTGTTATCATCAGGCAGCAGAAGGAGAGTTACCTGTTGTGCTTAGAAAGGTAATCTATTTAGGGGGGGTGATTTAGGATTAGATTAGATTAGAGGAGGTATTAGGTATACGGAAAGGGTAGATTAAAGGAAGGAGTAGGCTTAGAATTTAGAGTAAAGAAAAGGAAGATAGCAATAAGAAAAGGAAAAGAAATGGAGTGGAAAACAGAATAAGAAAAAGGAGAACGGAGAAAGAAAAGGAAAACAGATGGAAGGAATAAAAAGAATAGAGAAACAAGTTGAAGAAGAAAAGGAGGAGAAAATGACGGAAAAAAGAAGGAAAAAGAAAGGGAGGAATGAAGAGAAGGGAAGGGAGATAGGAGAAGGATGAAGGGAGAGAAAGAGAATAATGAGAGGGAGGTAGAGAAGAAAAGGGGAAGGAGGGAAAGGAAAGGGAGGTAAAGAGGAGAAAAGAAGGAAAAGAAGGAAAGGGAGGAAGAGGAGAAGGAAAAAGGGCGCGTGTGTGTGTGTGTGTGTGTGTGTGTGTGTGTGTGTGTATATTTGCTTAAGGCGTGGCTGGGAGAGGAAGATAAAGGGAAGGAAGAGGAAGAAGGAGGAGGAAGAAGATGGAAGAAGAGGAGGAGGAGGAGGAGGAAGATAGGAGAAGAAAGAAAGGAAAAGAGAAAGGTAGAAAGAAAGAATGGTGGAGGAAGAGGAGGAGGAAGAGGAGGAGGAAATGAAGAAAATAAGGAATCTCTCTCTCTCTCTCTCTCTCTCTCTCTCTCTCTCTCCTCTTCTATTTCTTTCTTTCCTTCTTTCTCTCTCTCTTTCTTTCTTTCTTTCTTTCTTTCTTTCTTTGTTCCTTCCTTCCTTCCTTCCTTCCTCCCTTCCTTATATAAATTGCAAACTTTTTTATTCACAAAGTTGGAAGAATAATTTTGCGTGTGTGAGTAGGTTGGATATAAGGGAATGGAAGGAGAGGAAGGGAGGAAAGGAAGACAAGGAGGGAAAAGGAGGGAGGGAGGGAGGGAAGCAAGGAAGGGAGGAAGGAAGGAAGGAAGAGTTTAAGAAAGACAGGAAGAGAGAGAGAGAGAGAGAGAGAGAGAGAGAGAGAGAGAGAGAGAGAGAGAGAGAGAGAGAGAGAGAGAGAGAGAGAGAGAGAGAGAGAGAGAGAGAGAGAGAGAGAGAGAGAGAGAGAGAGAGAGAGAGAGAGAGAGAGAGAGAGAGAAATATATGCGAGTTCCGCTAAGTACGAACATATGTAATAATTATCCTACTAATTTGCATGTACTCATAAAGTGTGTGTGTGTGTGTGTGTGTGTGTGTGTGTGTGTGTGTGTCGCAGGGAGTTACAGTCGTTCATTACTATTATTACACACACACACACACACACACACACGCACACACACACACACACACACACACACGCACACACGCACACGCACGTACACAAGAGCCTCCCCTCCTGTTTCCCTCCTCTTCCTCCTCCTTCTCCTCCTCTTTCCCTCCTCTTCCTCCTCCTCCTCCTCCTCCCTCATCCTCCTTCCACTCTCATCTTCCTTTCAATTCCCTTCCTTCCTCCTTCTTATCTTTAATCTTTCCCTTCACCTGTCCTGATGACCGTGGGCCTGCCCTGATGACTGGTCCAGAGAGTCGTGGGCGGAGGTGGGGTACCCTCCGCAGGAGGTAGACGAGGCCAGCAGTATGACCTCACGGCCAGCAGAGAGAGAGGACCACTGGGGGGGGGGAGGGGGGGGTTTCTTCATCAACTTCCCTTCCCTTCCCCTCATCCTCCCCTTCCACTCTCATCTTCCATTTCAATTCCCTTCCCTTCCTTTCTCATCTTTTAATCTTCCCCTTCACCTTCCTCTTATCTTCTCTTTCCTTCCCCTCATCCTCCCCTTCCCCTCTCATCTTCCCTTTCAATTCCCTTCCCTTCCTTTCTCATCTTTTAATCTTCCCCTTCACCTTCCTCTTATCTTCCCCTTCCTTCCCCTCATCCTCCCCTTCCCCTCTCACTTTCCCTTCCAATTCCCTCCCCTTCCCTTCCCCTCTCATTTTCCCTTCCAATTCCCTTCCCTTCCCTTCCCCTCTCATATTTCAATCTTCCCCTTCACTTTCCCTTCCAATTCCCTTCCCTTCCTCTCTCATCTTTTAATCTTCCCCTTCACTTTCCTTCCAATTCCCTTCCCTTCCCTTCCCCTTTCATTTTCCCTTCCCTTCCTCTCTCATCTCTTCATCTTCCTTCCCCTTCCCTTCCCCTCTCATTTTCCCTTCCCTTCCTCTCTCATCTCTTCATCTTCCCCTTCAATTTCCTCATATCTTCCCTTTTCTTCCTCTCATCCTCCTCTTCCCCTCTCATCTTCCTTTCACTTTCCCTTCCCTTCCCTTCCCTTCCCTTATCTCTCACCTTCCCTTCCCTTCCCTTACCTCAATCTTCACCCCTTCCCCCCGCCCCCCACTCCCCAAAACCCCCAACCCAGACCTCTATTCCCTTTTCCCATCACAAACACTCACCCCATTCCCCTCCTCCCCCCTTTCTTCCCTTTATCTACCCCAATCTTCACTCCCCACTCCCTACCTTCACCCCATTCCCCTCCTCTCCTCCACCCCCTCTTCCCTATATCTACCCTAATCTTCACTCCCCACTCCCCGCCTTCACCCCTTCCCCTCCCCCTCCCCCCCTCCTCTGCCCCTCCCCCCCCTGCTCACCGCTCTTCGCCGTGCCCGTCGCCTCGTCATTTTCCTCCATCTTGAATTTTGGGCAGGACCAGGCGAGGTGCGTGATGGCGGTGTCGTCCAGCAGCGGCACCTGAGACACCATGGCACCGTGGACGTCCATCACGATCACCAGCCCCGACGTGGTGCCGAAGTACACCTGTGGGACGAGTGGGCAGGTGAGACGAGAGGGAGGGTTAGGTGAGGTGATTACAGGTGGGAGGTGCCTTTGACCTCTGTTCGGGAGCAGTGAGTAGCGGGCTTTTTTATTTTTTATTGACGCCCTTGAACTGTCTCCTTAGCTGTAAAAGAAAAAAAAGTTACGGGGATATTATAAGGGAAAGGATAGGACAGACAGACAGACAGATAGACAGATAGATAGACAGACAGACAGACAGATGGATTGAAGAGGGATGGTTAGGTGAGGTGATTACAGGTGGGAGGTGCAAGTTACGGGGATGTTATAAGGGAGAGGATAGGACAGACAGACAGACAGAGAGATATAGACAGACAGACAGACAGATGGATTGAAGAGGGATAGTTAGGTGAGGTAATTACAGGTGGGAGGTGCAAGTTACGGGGATGTTATAAGGGAGAGGATAAGTTAGGTGATACAAACAGACAGACAGATGGATAGATAGATAGATAGATAGAAAGATAGACAGACAGACAGATGGACTGAAGAGGGAAGGTAAGAGACGGTAATTACAGGTGGGAGGTGAAAGTTACGAGGATATTATAAGGGAGAGGATAAGTTAGGTGATACAAACAGACAGATAGATAGATAGATAGATAGAAAGATACACAGATAGACAGACAGACAGATGGATTGGCGAGGGAAGGTAAGAGAAGGTAATTACAGGTGGGAGGTGAAAGTAACGGGGGTATTATATGAGAGTATAATTATGTTAGATGACAGACAGACAGACAGATAGATAGATAGACAGACAGAGATAGATGGATTGACAAACATACAGACATTGACCCAGGCATACATACAGACAGACACAGACACAAACACAACCAGTTAAAGACAGAAAGACAGGCAGACATATAAACAGAGCCAAACACAGACAGCCAGAAACACAGAGAATGAGAGACAGACAGACAGACATACAGACAGACATACAGACAGACAGACAGACAGACATACAGACAGACAAACAAATTACAAAACAGAAAGAGAAACAGGAATAGAAAAGCGAGAAGATAAATGAAGCGATACAATAGAAGGAAAGGGAGGGAAGGAAGGGAAGGAAGGGAAGGAGGAAGGAAGGGAGGGAGGGAGGTAAACGAGGAAAGAGGGGAGGAATGAGGAAGTGAGGGGAGAGAAAGGGTGTGGCCGAGAGAGAGAACAATGAAAGTGAGACGGGGAGAGAGAGAGGAAGGGAGGGAGAGAGGGGAGAAAGAGGGGAGAGAGAGGGGGGAGAGAGGGGAGAGAAAGAGGGGAGGAGAAAAGGGAAGTAAAGGGAGGGATACTAATTTGATCGTTTTGTTTGTGTGAACGAGGAGGAAGTGGAGAGAAGGGAGGGAGGGAGGGAGGGAGAGGGAGGAAGAGAGGGAGAGAAGGAAAGGGTGGCGGTATGTATGTGCGCGTTACATATGGAAGAGGAGGAGGAGGACGAGGAGGAGGAGGAGGAGGAGGAGGAGGAGGAGGAGGACAAAAGAGAGGAAAGATCACTGAACAGCAAAGAAAATAAAACAAAAATAAACGAAAATAAAATGAAAGAAGTGATAAAAGAGAGTGCGTCAGCAACAAGGAAGAAAAGAAGAACAAGAAGAGGAAGAGGAGGAAGTGGGGGTGAAGGAAGCATGGAAGCACGGCAAAACAGGCAACACAGAATCTGCTCATCGTAACCATCTAGTCCTCAGGCGCTAGAGTATACCCTAAGAGACAAGAGGAGGAAGAGGAGGAGGAGGAGGAAGAGGGGGTGAAGGAAGCATGGAAGCACGGCAAAACAGGCAACAAATAGTCTGCCCATCGTAACCATCTAATCCTCACGCGGTACAGTAACCCTAGAAACAGACTAAACCACTTGCTTTACCTATGCCTGGGAACGTTATATTCGCTCTTGCGCAGATGAATAACTATGATGATACCTGATAACTAATAACAAGCGTGATTTTAGAATGAGTTGATCGGTTAATCTCTCTCTGGGTCTTGTTATGGGACTAGTGGGAGTGGGACCAGCCAGAAGAGTCAAACTACCACCAGGGCCATAAAACTACTCCTGGAAATGCCCCAAATTCCTACGAAAGCCTTGTCAAATGTGTGTACTTGGGTTCGAGGTACAGAAGAAGGGTCAAACTACCACTAGGGCCATAAAACTACTCCTGAAAATGCCCAAAACTCCTACGAAAGCCTTGGCAAATATGTGTGTTTTTAGGTTCATGGTACAGAAGAAGGGTCAAACTACTACCAGGGCCATACAACTACTCCTGGAAATGCCCCAAATTCCTACGAAAGCCTTGTCAAATGTGTGTACTTGGGTTCGAGGTACAGAAGAAGGGTCAAACTACCACTAGGGTCATAAAACTACTCCTGAAAATGCCCAAAACTCCTACGAAAGCCTTGTCAAATATGTGTGTTTTTAGGTTCATGGTACAGAAGAAGGGTCAAACTACCACCAGGGCCATAAAACTACTCCTGGAAATGCCCAAAACTCCAACGAAAGCCTTGTCAAATATATGTTTCTTTAGCTTCACGGCACAGAAAAAGGGTCAAACTACCACCAGGGCCATAAAACTACTCCTGGAAATGCCCAAAACTCCTACGAAAGCCTTGCCAAATATGTGTATACTTGGGCAAGGAAATGTTTAGTAATACGGCTGAAAGTTTTTGTGGGAGCTGAAGGTGTCTGGTAATATGGACCTAATTAGTATTCTGTGTTGTCCTGTCTCCACGTCTATTTTTATCCAGTTCAGCTTCAGAGTCGTGGATGTTCCTTGCCTACACCTCCCTCTCTTCCCGCCCCTCCTGTTCCTTCCAAACGTCAATACTTCTAAATGGACACCTAAATTACTTGGTTTTGTTACCACGTCTAGTCTTCTTTAGTTTGTAGTCATTACCTCCTTGTTCTTGTAGTCTAAAAGGTCACGTACACAATAAACCTTTAACACACACACACACACACACACACACACACACACACACACACACACACACACACACACACACACACACACACACACGAACACACTACACTAACACTCTACCCCCAGCTGCCTCAAACCTCTCTCACCCTCCCCTTTCCTTCCCCTTATCACCTCCTCTTCCCCTGCCCTTCCTTCCTTCAATCCTCCCTACCTCCCCATCTCCTTCCCTTCCCTTACTCTCCCATCTCCCCCTCACCCTCCCCTTTCTCATACCTTACCTTTCCTCCCCACCTCACCTTTCCCTTTCCTTCCCCTTCTCACCTCCCCTTCCTTCCTTCCCCTTCCTTCCCTCAGTCCTCCCTACCTCCCCATCTCCTTTCCTTCCTTTCCTCTTTCATCTTCTCCTCACCCTCCCCTGTCCTTCCCCACCTCCTCCTCCCCTTCTTCTCCCCAGCCCCAGCCCTCACCTGCTGGTCCTCGGGGGTGAAGACACCCGAGGTGATGGTGCTCTGCAGGTTGAGCATGGACGACCAGTACCGCTGACCCGCCACGGAGCCAACCAGCACAAACCCGTCCTGGGGGAGACAAGATACACGGGGTTACACGTTGAGGAGTAATGAGTATGTCTATATGTATGAATGTCTGCAAGTTATGAGAAGGAAAAGTAACATAGGGAATGAGAAAATAATGTGTGTGTATGTAAGAAAGGTGTGCTTTTAACGAGTATATCCAATCTTTCCTTCATCAGTGTTACAGGATGATCAAGGAAGGACTATGTGTGTTATTAGACTTACACATCTTGACAGTGTATATGAGGTTTTAAGTGTGTGTATAAGCGTGTGTAAGCCATTAACAGTATATCTAATCCTTCCTTCATCAGTGTTACAGGTTGATCAAGGAAGGACTATGTGTGTTATTAGACTTACACATCTTGACAGTGTATATGAGGTTTTAAGCGTGTGTATGAGAGTGTGAATAAGCTATTAACGGTATATCTAGTCCTTCCTTCAACAGTGTATATATGATGGTTATAAACTGAAACTAATCACGGTTACAGGTTGATCAAGGAAGGGCAATGAGTGTTATTAGACATTAAACATCTTGACAGTGTATATGAGGCTCTAAGCGTGTGTATGAGCGTGTGGATAAGCCATTAACAGTATATCTAATCCTTCCTTCAACAGTGTGTATATATGATGGTTATAAACTGAAACTAAACTGAAATATGTAAGCCTTTTTATCTCTCCTCTTTCTCCTCTCTCCTTTTCCTCCTTCCTGGTAAAGGCTCATACATAGGGATAAGGGAAGGTTATACATATAGATAAACATTGAAGGAAGAAAAAGATGGGATGGAGGGAAAAGAGAGAGAGGAAATGAAGAGATGGGAGGATTGTGGAAAGGAAGGAAGGGGGGAGGGAGGGAAGGGAGGGAAAAAGGGTGGGTAAAAAAGTTGATTGATTATATATATTTTCGACCATCTCTCTCTCTCTCTCTCTCTCTCTCTCTCTCTCACGATGACCCACTGTGTTGAACTTTAGGAGAGAAAATATGAGGCAAGTTTGGAGAGAGAGAGAGAGAGAGAGAGAGAGAGAGAGAGAGAGAGAGAGAGAGAGAGAGAGAGAGAGAGAGAGAGAACAATGGCGGCGGACGGAGGGATAATTTATGTATATGAATGCCATGAACGAGAAAGGACATGAAAGGAAGAGGCAAAGAAGATCTCTCTCTCTCTCTCTCACGCACACGCACACACACACACACCTGGTAAAAAAGAAACACCGAACTATCTTTTATCTTCACATTCACAGCATCAAAAATATTCTCCCTTTAAACACACACACACACACACACACACACACACACACACACACACACACACACACACCTACATACCCCCTCCCCCCCGCTACCTCACACACACATCTCCCCTTACACATATTACCTTCTCCTACACATCCCCCCTCCACACACACACCCATACACCCATACACTCCAACCCCTCTTTACACCCTTTTCATTCCCTTACACCTTCCCCCTACACACCCCATACACATCCCCCTCTGTCACCCCCACCTGGTAGCATATGAGCGCCATGGCATCACATCTTTCCCCTCTCTTTTACCCATAACATCTTCCCCTCCCATCTTTTTCCAATACATCCCTTCCCATGCACACATCCTTACACCCCCCCCACACACCTGGTAGCATATGAGCGCCATGCGACCATCGTGGCTCCAGGAGAAGTGCGTGACGGGCGTGTTTCTGTCGTTGATGAGTTCGATGCTCCAGCGGCCCTCGTACTTGATCCACACGAAGATGATGCCCGAGGAGTCACACGTGGCGAGCTTCTGGTAAGGCTCGTTCCACTTGACCAATGTGACCTACGGATGGGGGAGAGAGAGAGGGTTGTTAGAAGGTTAGTTAGTTATATTCTTTAGAGGAGATATTAATGGGGAGTGAAATGAAGATGAAAACACAGAGATGATGCTTCTGGTTAGGCTCGTTCCATTTGACCAACGTGACCTAGGGATGGAGGAGAGAGAGAGGGTTGTTAGTAGGTCAGTTAGGGTTATATTCTTTAGAGGAGATATTAATGGGAAGTGAAATGAAGATGAAAACACAGAGATGATGCTTCTGGTAAGGCTCGTTCCACTTGACCAACGTGACCTACGGGTGGGGGAGAGAGAGAGAGAGAGGGTGGATGGTTAGTGGAGATGTTGGTGGTGGTGGAAGAGGAGGAAGAAATGAGTGGTTGTGGAGTGGAGTGGAGAAAGAAATGAAGGCTTTAGAAATGGAAAAGGAAAAAGGGAAATAGCAAAGGACGAAGAGAAAGAGATGGAAGAAAGACAAGGAGGGAAAAGAAAGAAAGAGGGAAGAAGGAAAGGAAAGGAAGGTGAAAAGAGGGAAATGATATGAAAGGAAAGAAGGGAGATAAAGAAAATAAAAAAGAAAGGAGAAACTGATGGACAAAAAGGAAGAAAAAGAATGACGGAAAAGGAAGCGAAAGGGAATAAAGAGAGAGGAAAGGAGGGAATTGAAAGGAGGAGAGGAAAAGAGAAGGAAGGATAAATGAAAGAAAGAAAGAAAGAAAGAAAGAGAATAGAAGGACGGGAAAGAGACTGGACATAAAAGGGAGAGGAACAAAGAAGAACAGAGAATGGAGGAGGAGGAGGAGAGAAAAAAAGACAAAATATAAGAAAGAAAATAAAAGATAAAGAAAACTAACAAAAAAAAATAGGGGAGAGAGAAAAAATAAAGAATGGAGGAGGAGGAGGAGGAGGAGGAAGAGAGAGAAAGGAAGAGAAAACATAAACAAAAGGAGAAGGAAGAGGAGGAGGAGGAGGAGGAAATGAGAAAAAAAAGATAGAATGAAAAAGAAAGAAAAAGATAAAGAAAAAAAGAAAGAAAGGAAGAGAAGCAGACCTCAATACATGTGAATCCTCCTCCTCCTCCTCCTCCTCCTCCTAATCCTCCTCTTCCTCTTCCACTAAAGATGAAAAAGAACGTTCATTTCCCTCCCTTTGACGGCACACACACGCAAAGGGAGAGAAAAAAGGGAGGAAAAAGGGAGGTAAGGTGGGGAAGGTATGGGAAGGGGAGGGGAAAGGAGTAAAGGGGGGGAGGGGAATGGGATGAGAAGGGAAGGAAGAGGAGAGGAGAAAAAGAAAGGGAAAAAAGGTGAAAGGTATAAGGGAGAGGAAGGAAGGAAAGGGAGGGGAAGGGAAGGGAAGGGAGGGGAAGGGAAGGGAGGGGAAAGGAGGGGAAGGGAGGTGAAAAGAAGGGAAGGGAAGAGAGAGAGAGAGAGAGAGAGAGAGAGAGAGAGAGAGAGAGAGAGAGAGAGAGAGAGAGAGAGAGAGAGAGAGAGAGAGAGAGAGAGAGAGAGAGAGAGAGAGAGAGAGAGAGAGTAATTAAGAGACACACCTGAGATAGTGACAGGTGGAGGAGGAAATAAAAGGGAGGAAAGGAGGGAAGGAGGGAGGGAAGGGAAGATAATGGAAGAAGAGGAGGAGGAGGAGGAGGAGATATGAGAAAGCTATTGGAAAGATATACAAAGGAAAGAGAAAAAAGGAGGAGGAGGAGGAGGAGGAGCAGGAGGACGAAGAGGAAGGGAAAAGACAGAAATGAAAGAGGAAAGAATGAATGAATGAATGAAGGAAGGAAGGAGACGATAATGAAAGTAGGAAGGAAGGAAGGAAGGAAGTAAGGAAGAGAGAAAGAAAGAAAGAAAGAAAGAAAGAAAAAAAGAAAGAAAGGAAGGAAGGAAGGAAGGAAGGAAAGAAGAGAAAAAGAAAGAAAGAAAGAAAGAAAGAAAGAAAGAAAGGAAGAAAGAAAAGAAAGTAAGGAAGGAAAAAAAGAAAAGAAAAGAAAGGAAGGAAGGAAGGAAGGAAGGAAGGAAGGAAGGGAAGAAATGAATGAATGATTGAATGAAGGAATGAAAGAAGGAATGAAAGAAGGAACGAAGGAGAGAGAGAGAGAGAGAGAGAGAGAGAGAGAGAGAGAGAGAGAGAGAGAGAGAGAGAGAGAGAGAGAGAGAGAGTAATATAGGAAGTTTTTTCTCCACTGTTCTGCCGTATTGTTACCATTGTTCTCTCTCTCTATCTCTCGTACCGACTTCATTTTCTTTCTCTCCCTTCCTTCCCTCCATTTCCTCCCTCCCTTCCTCCCTTTTCTCTCCCTTTATCTTAAGACATTTCCAACCGTCTCCAATAACCTCTCTCCCTCCCTTTCCTCCACCTCCTCTCCCTCCCTCCCTCCTTCCCTCCTTCTCTCCATCCCTCCTTTCTCTCTCCCCTGTGGCCATATAAAGAGAAGGAAGGAATGGAGGTAGGAAAAGAAAGCGAAGGAAGGAAGGGAGAGAGAGAGGGAGGGAGAGAGGGAGAGGGAGAGGGAGGGAAAATCAATACAGGGAGGTAATAGACTAGCTCTCCCTCCCTCCATGTTTCTCTCTCTCTCTCAATTCTTAAACGTAATTCTTTATGTATGAATAGGTATAGGTATGAGAGAGAGAGAGAGAGAGAGAGAGAGAGAGAGAGAGAGAGAGAGAGAGAGAGAGAGAGAGAGAGAGAGAAAAAATCGTCAACCCGGAAAAGAGAAATATATATACTACTTTCCCTCCCTTCTCTCTCTCTCTCTCTCTCTCTCTCTCTCTCTCTCATTTTCTCTCCCTCCTCTCCCCCTGCCCCCTCACTCATTTTCTCTCCCCCCCTCCTCCTCCTCCTCCTCCTCCCAACCCTTTTCCTCCCTGTTTGTATAAGGAGGAAGAGGAAGAGGAGGAGGAGGAGGAGGAGGAGGAAGGAGGGAGGGAGAGAAGGAGGAAAGAGAGGAAAATAGCGATAGAATGGAGGGAAGGAGAGATTGATAGGCACGGAGTGAGGGTATTAGTACTATCTCTCTCTCTCTCCCAGTGTAAGAAAGCTTGAAATAATAGTTAGGAAAGGAAGAACTGAGAGAGAGAGAGAGAGAGAGAGAGAGAGAGAGAGAGAGAGAGAGAGAGAGAGAGAGAGAGAGAGAGAGAGAGAGAGAGAGAGAGAGAGAGAGAGAGAGAGAGAGAGAGAGAGAGAGAGAGAAAGAAAAGAAAAAAACGATTAAACCTCCAAGAAAAAAAAAAAAAAACAAATTAAAAAGACACAGAAAGCAAGAAAACAACAAAGAAAAAACAGAAAGAAGAAAGAAACACAAACCATTAAGAAAAACAACAACAAAAAAAACACCAAACACTATCCCCCCCCCCCCCACATACACACCACCACCACCACCACCACACAACCACTCCCCCTCCTTATAAAAAAAAAAAAAAAAAAATAATCACCTCAACAAAAACAAAACCTGGCAACTCGCTCCCCGCTATGGTGGTGGTGTTGCCAGACGCCCCCATGTTAGCGGGCACGGTTTGCTCATTATTGGAGTTTAGGAAGGCGAGATTTGCAGGATAAATAACACGGGGGGATAAAATGGATACACCCCGCCACGCCTCGGCTAATACAGGGACGAGAGAGAGGGAGGAAGGGGAAAGGGAGAGGGAGAGGAGGATAGGAAAGTGTAAGGAAGAGAAAGAAAAGGGGGAAATAAGGGAAGGGAGGAGG
>NC_066527.1:19422323-19429823 GCF_024679095.1 Eriocheir sinensis | reverse complement strand
TTCAAAGATAAACAGACAGATAGATAGATAGATAGATAGAGACACCAAGGTTGTTTGGATTTAAAGCAATCGATTTAAGATAATGTGATCCACTCGTAAAGGCCAAGCATGAGTCTACTTGTCCTGTCCTGGTCCTGTCCTGATCCTGAAGGCACCAGTGAATGATTGCTCTTCCTTTAACATGCCGGATCTGATTAAACTTTCCGTGCTTTTCTACTTATGGTTTAAAGTGCAAACTCACCCTCAGTACAGTAACAACACAAAGATATGGTTTCATTTGACATTGGAAAAGTTTAGTACAGGAAAATGTCCTAAAAAAGAGAAAAGAAATAAATAACCAGCATAAACCAAAACAATATAGGAGATAAAAAAATCATTTAAATATAAATATCGACTATCAACTCAAGCTTGATAGATACACACATAGATGGATTGATAGAAGAAAGGGAGAGTAGAGGGAGGGAGAAGAAAGGGAGAAAGGAAGAGAGGAAACAAAGGGAAGGAAGAAAGGGAGAGAAAAGGGAGGGAGGGAGAAGGACGGAAGGGAAAAGAAAGAGAAAGGAGGGACAGAGGAGAAGGAGGAAAGGAAAGAGAAGGGAGGAAAGAGAAGGAGGGAAAGGAGAGAAAGGAGGGAGGAGAAAGGAGGAAAGGAAAGAGAAGGAGGAAAGGAAAGAAAGGAGAGAAGGAGGGAGAAAGGAGAAAGGAGGAAAAGGAGAGAAGGGAGGGAAAGGAAAGAGAAGGGAGGGAAGGAGAAAGGGAGAGAAAGGAGGAAAAGGAAAAGGAAAGAAGGGAGGGAAAGGAAAGAAAGGGAGAGTAAAGGGAGGGAGGAGAAAGGAGGAAAGGAAAAGGAGGGAAAGGAAAGAAAGGGAGAAAGGGAGGAGAAAGGGAGGAAAAGGAAAGAGAAGGGAGGGAAAGGAAAGAAAGGGAGAGTAAAGGGAGGGAGGAGAAAGGGAGGGAAAGGAAAGAGAAGGGAGGGAAAGGAAAGAAAGGGAGAGTAAAGGGAGGGAGGAGAAAGGGAGGGAAAGGAAAGAGAAGGGAGGGAAAGGAAAGAAAGGGAGAGTACAGGGAGGGAGGAGAAAAGGAGGGAAAGGAAATAAAGGGAGAGTAAAGGAAGGGAGAATAATGGGAGGGAAGGTAATATTGGTTATTCTCTTCCAATTTCCGTCTTTTATTTTGATTAGCTGGTTCCCTCTCTTCCTCCCTTCCCTTCCTCCCTTTCCTCCCTCCCTATTCCATCTCTATTACACGCCTTGTGCTTTCTCTGCATCATTAATCACGTGTAATTCCCTTCCATTTCTCCTCTTCCTCTTCCATGTTTCCTCCTCCTCCTCCTCCTCCTCTTCCTCCTAATCCTCATCCTCATCTAGCTCTTCCTCTTCCTCCTCTCCCTCTTCTTCCCTCTTACCCTCTTCATCTTTCTCTTCTTCAATCTCGTCCTCTTCCACGCCAAAAAAGACCTCCTTCTCTTCCTCCCCTTCTTCCTCCTCCTCTCCTCCATCTTCCTCCCCACCAAAACAGACCTCTCTTCTTCTTCCTCCTCCTCTCCTCCATCTTCCTCCCCACCAAAACAGACCTCTCTCTTTTCCTTCTCCTCACCTTCTTCTTCTTCCTCCTCCTCTCCTCCATCTTCCTCCCCACCAAAACAGACCTCTCTCTTTTCCTTCTCCTCACCTTCTTCTTCTTCCTCCTCCTCTCCTCCATCTTCCTCCCCAAAACAGACCTCTCTTTTCCTTCTCCTCCCCTCCTTCTTCCTCCTCCTCTCCTCCATCTTCCTCCCCACCAAAACAGACCTCTCTCTTTTCCTTCTCCTCCCCTTCTTCTTCTTCCTCCTCCTCTCCTCCATCTTCCTCCCCACCAAAACAGACCTCTCTCTTTTCCTTCTCCTCCCCTTCTTCTTCCTCCTCCTCTCCTCCATCTTCCTCCCCAAAACAGACCTCTCTCTTTTCCTTCTCCTCACCTTCTTCTTCTTCCTCCTCCTCTCCTCCATCTTCCTCCCCAAAACAGACCTCTCTCTTTTCCTTCTCCTCCTCCTCCTCCTCCTCTCCTCCATCTTCCTCCCCAAAACAGACCTCTCTCTTTTCCTTCTCCTCACCTTCTTCTTCTTCCTCCTCCTCTCCTCCATCTTCCTCCCCAAAACAAACCTCTCTCTTTTCCTCCTCCTCCTCCTCCTCCTCCTCCCGCTGCAGTGCGTCAGAGTTTCATTCTCTGTTTCAAACCTTTGCAACACTTGACAGCTACAGAAAGTGAAGCTGCGTTTCAGTGGCTTCCCTCCATTCTCTCTCTCTCTCTCCTTTGATATTGATTTCTTCTTCTTATCCTTATTTCCTCCCACTCTTCCTTTCCTTCTTTCCTTCCTTCCTTACTTTCTTTCTTTCTAATTTCTTCTTTTCTCTTCATGGAAAGTGTTGCGATATGTCATTTAATAGGATTATCTCTCTCTCTCTCTCTCTCTTGAAACAAAATGTGTAATCAAATACCAACTAAAAATAGACGATAAATCCTTCTTTCTCCTCCTCTTCCTCCTCCTCCTCCTCCTCCTCCTCCTCCTCCACCATGTTGCTATAATGGTAACAATGGAAAAGGAGAGAAAAAAAAACATGGATTGATCAAGAATATTTTTAAAACTCTCTCTCTCTAACTTAAAAAAAAGTATATATAAGAAAAAAGTTAAAGAAAATATATGATCTTTTAAGCATCAAAAGTTTGGAAATAAATTATAGTAAAGAGTGTGTGTGTGTGTGTATGTGTGTGTGTGTGTGTGTGTGTGTGTATGTGTGTGTTGCAAGTTAGGCCTTAAAACTTTGACTTTTTACAAACTACCACTATCAAAGTCTCTCTCTCTCTCTCTCTCTCTCTCTCTCTCTCTCTCTCTCTGACCCTCCTCCTTCCCCACCCTATTCTCCTTTTCCTTCTCTTCCGCTACAGAAAGAACATCGAATTACTAGAGCGAGTTCATCGACGTGCTACGAAAATGATTCCACCATTGAGGTCTCAGCCGTATGAAGAACGACTCAGACGACGCAACCTCCTGACGATGGAAAAGAGGCGTCTACGAGGGGATATGATACAGGTGTTTAACTATCTGAAGAAGCTCAGCAACGTCGACCACTCCAAGTTTTTTGAGCTACAAACTAAATTAAGAAAAAGAAACAACGGTCTACATATTCACGCGAGGCGATGTAATACAGACATTGGCAGGAGTTTCTTCTCAGACCGAGTCATCCGCCACTGGAACAATCTTCCCTCAGAAGTAGTAAATACGAATACCATCATCGCCTTTAAAAATGAGTCGACCATCATTTCGTTGCGTCAGGAGCAAATTGAATACCGAGGTGCTTTCATCTGCTCTGCGGGCATCAAATGGCTGTCGAGCAGATTAAATCACTAGAGCGGGCAACCTCGTAATGACCCAATAAACTTTATGATACCTGCATTTCAAAGTTTACATGTTTCTTCCTCCTCCTCCTCTTCCTCTCTCTCTTCCTCCTCCGAAAATCCTCGTCTTTAACTCCTCTTCGCCTTTCCCTTTCCTCTTTAACCTTCTCCTCCTCTTCCTCTTCCTCCCAACAGAGCTCCATTAGTGAACTTTTTAGCCGCGTTCAATCTTTCACGGAAGGGAGGAAGGGAAGGGAAGGGAGGGAAAGGGAAGGGAAATGAGGCGATATGGAGGGAGAGAGGGAGGGAGTTTACTTTTACTGAGAGCGATTGGAATATATTCTCTCTCTCTCTCTTTGTTTATGTCTGTTTGGCGTTTTTTTTTGTTTCTTTGCTTTCGTCTCTCTATCTCCATCTATCTGTCTATCTATCTATCTATCTATCTATCTCTTTATACCAAAAGATCAAGAGAACCCCTAGCTTTTCATACCCTTTCCCGCAACTTACAACTGTAACTCAATCCTTTCAAACCCTTCCCTTAAAAACATCTCATCAAATAGGACTTCAAGCTTTCACACGCATCGCCTCACCTCTGCCCTGTGCCCCCGGAGGTTGTAGTTTGTCCTGGGCGGGGTGTCTGCGGGCTTCTTGGTGTGCGAGGTGGTGTAGGTGACGCCCACGATGCCCCGAGCGTTGCCCGTCGCCAGCCACCCCTCCTGGTAGTAGTGCACGCGGTTCAGCTTCCAGCCCTCATCCTGCAAGGGGAGAGAGACGGACATGGTGAGCTGGTTAGGTAGTTTGAAAGAGATAAGTTAGAGTTTTAAAAAAGTTAGATAAAAAAGGTAGTTAGTTAGAATACGAAGTTAGTTAGGATGTTACATATAGTTAAGGGGAGTTAAGGAGAGAGAGAGACGGACATGGTGAGCTGGTTAGGTAGTTTGAAAGAGATAAGTTAGAGTTTTAAAAAGTTAGATAAAAAAGGTAGTTAGTTAGAATACGAAGTTAGTTAGGATGTTACATATAGTTAGGTGGCATGTTACAGAGTTAGATAAAAAGGTAAGGGGAGAGAGACGGACATGGTGAGCTGGTTAGGTAGTTTGAAAGAGATAAGTTAGAGTTTTGAAAAGTCAGATAAAAAAAGGTAGTTAGTTAGAATACGAAGTTAGTTAGGATGTTACATAGTTAGATAAGAAGGTGGACAGTTATAATACGAAGTTAGTTGGCATGTTACATAGTTAGATAAAAAGGCATGGGGAGAGAGACGGGTGGGAAGTCTGAAAGAGTTTAGTCAGTGTTAAAAAGTTAGATAAAAAGGTATATAGTTAGATTACGAAGTTAGTTAGAATGTTACATAGTTAGATAAGAAGGTGGACAGTTATAATACGAAGTTAGTTGGCATGTTACATAGTTAGAGGTGGAGTCCGATAGAGTTTAGTTAGAGTCATAGAGGGTTAGATAAAAGGTACTTAGTTAGAATACGAAGTTAATTAGTTAGATGTTGTATAGTTAGATAAAAAATTAGATATATAGAAAGGTAGTTATATAGTGTTTGCTGGTGAAGAGTTAGTTAGATGTTGTATAGTTAGTTAGGTAGAAAGATATAGATAGACAGCTAGATAGATAGATAGAGATAGATAGATAGGTACAGATAGATAGATAGATAGAGAGAGAGAGAGAGAGAGAGAGAGAGAGAGAGAGAGAGAGAGAGAGAGAGAGAGAGAGAGAGAGAGAGAGAGAGAGAGAGAGAGAGAGAGAGAGAGAGAGAGAGAGAGAAAGGGTGATTAAAACAAAAGGAAGGGAGGGACAGGATGAGTGACAGGAGGAAAAAAGGGAGAGATTTGGAGAGGAGAGAGAGAGAGAGAGAGAGAGAGAGAGAGAGAGAGAGAGAGAGAGAGAGAGAGAGAGAGAGAGAGAGAGAGAGAGAGAGAGAGAGAGAGAGAGAGAGAGAGAGAGAGAGAGAGAGAGAGACTATTCAGAATCCACCTGTCATAAATGGAGGGAAAGACGAGGGGAGAGAAGGGGAGAGAAGAAGGGAGAAAAGAAAGAGGGAGGGAGGAAAGGGGGGGAGAGAAGAGGGAGAGAAGTGATGAAAGAGGGGAGGGAGAAGGAAGAGGAGAAGAAAGAAGAGGAAGAAATAAATAAAATAAGGAAAAAGAACAAAAAGAGGAAAAAATAGATATGTAAAAAATGGAACGGAGAAAAAAGAGGCAAAGGAAATGGAAAATGAAGAGGAGGAGGAGGAGGAGGAGGAGAGGAGGAGGAAGAGGAGGAGGAGGAGGAGCACGCATGATGGAGCTTGGCAATTCAGAGGAAGAAATGGAGGGAAGGAGGAGGGAAGGGGAGGAATGACAGTGAAAATGAGGAAGAAGAGGAGGAGGAGGAGGAGGAGGAGGAGGAGGAGCACGCATGATGGAGCTTGGCAATTCAGAGAAAGAAATGGAGGGAAAGGAGGAGGGAAGGGGAGGAATGACAGTGAAAATGAGGAAGAGGAGGAGGAGGAGGAGGAGGAGGAGGAGGAAGAGTTAGAATTCTTGAGAAAATGTTCAGCTTTTGCAAGAGAATGAGAACCCTTGAACACGCGACTTTCTCTCTCTCACAAAAAAAAAAACCTTTTCTCACTCACCTTTCCTTCATTACTGGTCGTTCTCTCTCTCTCTCTCTCTCTCTCTCTCTCTCTCTCTCTCTGAACACGTCAGCAACATGTCAGTTTCACGTCAGTGTTGCCAGACAAGTTCATTAATTAATTCCTGTTCCTCCTCCTCCTCCTCCTCCTCCCCTCTTCTTTTTATTATCTCCTCTGTCCAACAATACATCCACTTTACTTCCTCCTCCTCCTCCTCTTCTTCCTCCTCCTCCTCCTCCTCCTCTTCCTCCACCTTCGTTTTATATCCTTGTTTCCTCCTCTGCTTTTACTCCTCCTCCTCCTCCTCTTTTTCCTCCTTTTCCTCCTCCTCCTTCTCCGGTCAGCTTCCTCCCTCTCGTCCATCCATCTCTACAAGTCACTACTTCCTCCTCCTCCTCCTCCTCTTCTTCCTCTCCCATGACAGTTTGATAAGGGGGATTTAATAGGGGGAACAAGGGGCTTTATCTCTCTCTCTCTCTCTCTCTCTTATTTCAATGTGAGTTTAGAATATTAAGGTCAAGTAGGAATATTTGGGGGAGAGAGAGAGAGAGAGAGAGAGAGAGAGAGAGAGAGAGAGAGAGAGAGAGAGAGAGTCATTAAGCATATGAATACAATTAACATATTAAACATTCACACATCTCTCTCTCTCTCTCTCTCTCTCTCTCTCTCTCTCTCTCTCTCTCTCTCTCTCTTCCTGTCTTTTCTTTTTCGCCACATTCATCAACCGTTTCCTCTTCCTTTCATCCATTCAGAAAAGAGGAGGAGGAGGAGGAGGAGGAGGAATTGTCACCGCCATCACCACCACTACGCGAACCAATGTTGTTGTTGTTGTTGTTGGCGGTGGTGGTGGTGGTGGTGGTGGTGTTGAGAGTGACATTCCATAATTAATACTGTCAAGACGGCCATTTTGAGGAGGAAGAGGAGGAGGAAGAGGAGGGAGGAGGAGGAGGAGGAGGAAGAAGAGGAGGAAGAGAGGAATATGTGAGCCATGAATGCGAAAAAAATAATAATGAAAAAGAAGAAAAAAAATGATGATGATGAAGAAAAAGAACACGAGGAGGAGGAGGAGGAGGAAGAGGAGGAGGAGGAAGAGAAAAGTGAATCAGAAAACATGAAACTCGCAAACTGGAGAGAGAGAGAGAGAGAGAGAGAGAGAGAGAGAGAGAGAGAGAGAGAGAGAGAGAGAGAGAGAGAGAGAGAGAGAGAGAGAGAGAGAGAGAGAGATAACAACCAGTAATGGAGGAAGGAAACGTTGGAGAGAAAACATGGGAGGTAAATATTGGATTGGAGGAAGGGAGTGAGGGAGAGGAAAACAGGTAGACTCTCTCTCTCTCTCTCTCTCTCTCTCTCTCTCTCTCTCTCTCTCTCTCTCTCTCCCTTCATTACCTCCACGTCAACACACCATTTTAGCACCTCAGAGAAGGAGAGAGAGAGAGAGAGAGAGAGAGAGAGAGAGAGAGAGAGAGAGAGAGAGAGAGAGAGAGAGAGAGAGAGAGAGAGAG
>NC_066527.1:19409823-19417323 GCF_024679095.1 Eriocheir sinensis | reverse complement strand
TTCCTCGGAGGCGACGTTTCAAGAGAGAACATGTTATAGAAAGCCCTTCGTAGGATTTGTTGCGCAAGGAAGGGATCATTTTCGTTGCCCGACGCTGAACACCTTCTAATTTAGCAATATCCTTTGCATGGTGGGGGACCAAAACTGTACCGCATATTCCAAGTGGGGTCTGACTAAACTGTTGTAGAGCGAGTATTACATCTTTATTCTTGAATGCAAAGTTTCTTTTAATGAAGCCCAACATTCTGTTCGCTTTATTTGCTGCATCGATGCATTGCTGTGAGAATTTGAGGTTTGACGCGATTTTGACCCCCAAGTCTTTGACGCACTGAACGCTTTTGAGTTTAACGCCGCGCATTTCGTATTCGAACTTCTTATTCCTCGTTCCAACTTGAAGGACCTGGCACTTGTCTACGTTCAAGGGCATCTCCCATCTATCCGACCGTTGAAATTTTGTGCAAATCCTCTTGAGGCTTTGCCTGTCTTCGTCAGTGAGAACCGAGTTACCAATCTTTGTGTCGTCTGCAAATTTACTAATGCGGTTATTGAGTCCAACATCCACGTCGTTGATGTAAATAATGAAGAGCACTGGCCAAGGATCGAGCCCTGAGGGACGCCACTAGTGACAGGCGCCCACTCTGAGTTAAATCCGTCAATCACTACTCTTTGTTGTCTGTTGCTCAACCAATTCGCGATCCATTGGTTTACTTGACCGTCAATACCTATTTGCTTTAATTTGTAAAGTAATTTATGATGCGGGACTTTATCAAACGCTTTCTGAAATCAAGATAGACTGCATCCAGTGATTTGGTTACGTCATAAACAGTGAAGAGGTCGTTATAAAAGGTTAATAGGTTTGATAGGCAGGATCTTTTGTTTCGAAGCCATGTTGTGAGTCCCCAATCAATGAGTGGCTTTCAAGGTAACTCACAATTTTGTCTCTAATTATGCCTCAAGTAGCTTACCTACAACCGAAGTTAGACTAATGGGCCTGTAATTACCTGGTACTTTTTGTCTCCTTTCTTGAAAATCGGTGTCACGTTAGCCTTTTTTCCAATGTAAAGGGACGATCCCTTGTCGCAAGGACATATTGAATACGGTTGTGAGGGAGGAGAGTATTTTTCGTTTCTTTCAGCAGAGTTGGATATACTTTGTCAGGTCCAGGACTTTTATTTGTATTAAGTGAATGGAGAGCTTTAAGGACTTCATCGGTTGTTATTTCAAAATTAGGCAATGCATGCTCGAGATTTACAATAGTACTGGTGTTGGTGGTAGCGAGAGGAAGACTGTCAGTATTAAACACCGAGGAAAAGTAATTGTTTAAGAGGTTTGCAATGTGTTGGCTGTCAGTCACTAGTGCACCGTCGCTGTTTGTTAAAGGTCCAATTCCACTTCTGATCGCCTTTCTGTTGTTTATGTAACTGAAAAGAGAGAGAGAGAGAGAGAGAGAGAGAGAGAGAGAGAGAGAGAGAGTCTTCTCTCTCTCTCTTATCACCTCCATCTCAAAACACACTAATACTAATAATGTCAGTCTTTCACAACCTTACATAACAGGACTTCATTTTTTCTTTACCTTTTTAAATTATTTTATGAAAGGAAGAAAAAACATAGATCATTAAAACTGCTAATAAGACGAACTATATAATGTTATCTTCCCTTACATAATCTTCCCTTTCAATACCCTATAGAGACCCACCTTACCTTACCCTACCTACCTACCTTACCCTGCCCACCTAGCTACCAGTGTAGATATATATATATATATATATATATATATATATATATATATATATATATATATATATATATATATATATATATATATGTAACCTGAGTAGCGTGAGAAAGCTTGAGAGAGATGAAGAGATAGATAGTGAGAGAGATGGAGGGACAGATAATGAGAGAGAGAGAGAGAGAGAGAGAGAGAGAGAGAGAGAGAGAGAGAGAGAGAGAGAGAGAGAGAGAGAGAGAGAGAGAGAGAGAGAGAGAGAGAGAGAGAGAGAGAGAGAGAGAGAGAGAGAGATACACAAAACATACATATACATAACACACACACACACACACACACACACACACACACACACACAACCAGAGAGAGAGAGAGAGAGAGAGAGAGAGAGAGAGAGAGAGAGAGAGAGAGAGAGAGAGAGAGAGAGAGAGAGAGAGAGAGAGAGAGAGAGAGAGAGAGAGAGAGAGAGAGAGAGAGAGAGAGAGAGAGAGAGAGAGAGAGAGAGAGAGAGAGAGAGAAATAGATATACACAAAACATACATATACATAACACACACACACACACACACACACACACACACACACACACACACACACACAGTTCAGCACAGGTATTAATAATTGGATAAGCTCAGGTAAATAGCTCATGTAATAGTAGTAGTAGTAGTAGTAGCACTTGACGAATACTTTAAAAATTATCATCAGAAATGGGTAAGCGGTGGCTGAAGACTACCCCATGCATGCTGTCCTGAAGACCAACCATCAACCCGGACTCTAGAGGAAACCGTCCAAGTGAATCAAGAATGAGCTCTGGGGGGGCAGCATGAGCAAAGAAAACATGGCGCTACTATAAAACACTTGCCTGCGCCACGACGGGCTGGGGTCGACTACCATCTAGGCCCCTCAAGAAAGGCTACCGGCTGGCACGTAAAAAAAAAAAATAATAATAATAAATAGATAAAAAAATACGAGGCGTTGTTCCTTACAATTCTAGGCTTCTGGGCGGACGTGTAATGGTCGTGTTTAGTACAGCGTCACCCTCCTTTCTCTCCACTATCAAATCTTCTTTCTCCGGATTCATCTTCCTATATATTTTCCTCCTTCCCCTCCTCCTCCTCCTCAGTGACCCAAAAAGCTGGCGGGTGATTGGTGGAGGTAAGGAAGTATTTTTAAACCGCGGCCAATCAACAGCGCTCCCCCGAGGCCACCAAGCAAACACCCACAAGGAGGAGGAGGAGGAGGAGGAGATGAACCAGGAGGAAGAGGATAAAATGGCAAATTGAAGTTGAGAGGAGGAGGAGGCGGAGTGCGAGGAGGAAGAAGAACAGGAGGAGGAGGAAGAGGAGGAGGAGGAGGAAGCGTTAGTATTAGTGGAAGAGGAAGTGATTAAACGGAAGTGATTAAGAGGAAGAGGAAGAGGAGGGGGGAGGAGGAGGAGGAGGAGGAAGAGGAGGAAGAGGAGGAGGAGGAGGAGCATTACTTGGTGGAAAAAAGAGAAAAAATGAATGAGTGTCGGTTGCAGGCGTTCTCTCTCTCTCTCTCTCTCTCATTAATTTTTGTTTTATTTGAATTGCCTGCTTCGGTAAACAAAGAGAGAGAGAGAGAGAGAGAGAGAGAGAGAGAGAGAGAGAGAGAGAGAGAGAGAGAGAGAGAGAGAGAGAGAGAGAGAGAGAGAGAGAGAGAGAGAGAGAGAGAGAGGAGAAAGAGAAATATCTCTCTCTCTCTCTCTCTCTCTCTCTCTCTCTCTAGGTGAGGGAGTGGTGGGTACTATTGATCAAGAGAGAAACACCACCACCACCACCACGATCACCATCACCACCACCACCACCACCACCATCATCACCATTACAATATTTCACATGAGGGTGGTGGTGGTGGTAGTGGTGGTTGATTGCAATGACATCACCACCACCACCACCACCACAACCACCATTTGCAACCCTAACTATGCCCTCCTGCCGAGAGAGAGAGAGAGAGAGAGAGAGAGAGAGAGAGAGAGAGAGAGAGAGAGAGAGAGAGAGAGAGAGAGAGAGAGAGAGAGAGAGAGAGAGAGAGAGAGAGAGAGAGAGAGAGAGAGAGAGAGAGAGAGAGAGAGAGAGAGAGAGAGAGAGAGAGAGAGAGAGAGAGAGAGAGAGAGAGAGAGAGAGGATATCTCTCTCTCTCTCTCTGTTTACCGAAGCAGACAATCAAAAAAGAAAGAAAATGAGAGAGAGAGAGAGAGAGAGAGAGAGAGAGAGAGAGAGAGAGAGAGAGAGAGAGAGAGAGAGAGAGAGAGAGAGAGAGAGAGAGAGAGTGTTACGAACACACACCATTAATTTTACCTGACTAATGAGAGGTCACCCCCCCTTTACCTAGCTTACCTGCACCCCTTTATCCCCTTCCCTTCCCTTCCCCTTCCCTTCAAGTTCACATCTCTTCTTCCCCTTCAAACTCCCTCATACTTCCGTTTCCCTTCCCTTCCCCTTTTCCTTTCCCTTCAAATTAACATCTCTTCTTCCCCTTCAACTTCCTCATGTTTACCCTTCCCTTCACTTCACTTCCCTCCCCTTCCCTTCCCTTCCCCTTTCCGTTCCCTTCAAATTCACATCTCTTCTTCCCCTTCAACCTCCCTTTCCCTACATCTTCCTCATAATTCCCTTTTCTTCCCTTCCCTTCCCTTTTCATATCTATTTTTCTTCCTTTTCTTTCTCCCTTTCTCTCTTCATTCTGTTATCATTTTTCTCTCCATCTTCTTTCCTTCCTTCCTTCCATCTTACCTGATCCTATTGCCTCTTTCTCTCCCTCCCTCCCTCCTCCCTTCCTGATCCTCTAATCTGTCCTTCTCATCCTTACCTCGTTCTCCCTTTCCTCCCTTCTCTCCCTCCCTCCCTTCCTTTCCTCCCTTCCCGCCTTCCCCTCCTTCCTCTTTCCCCTCATTCCTCCTCTTCCTCTCCCCTTCCTTCCTTATTCCTTTATCTTCCAGCCCTCTCTCTCTCTCTCATTTCCTTTATCTCTCTTTTCTCCTTCCTTTTCTTGCTCATTTCCTCCTCCCCATTACTTCCCTTCCTCCTCTCTCTCTGATATACTGACACAACACTTAAATATTTCGAAGCTTACACACACACACACACACACACACACACACACACACACACACACACATGAGGTGGAATATTTAATACACACTAAATATTTTTGGAATGCAGTGTTGCCAATATATCGATTCGGGTGTCAAGTGTTGCCAGTGTCACCTGTGTGTGTGTGTGTGTGTGTGTGTGTGTGTGTGTGTGGACCACCGAGATAAAAACACACAAAAAACACGTCTTTAAGCAAACACACACACACACACACACACACACACACACACACACACACACACACAAGCACATATTGACCTACATAATCCACCTCTGTGTGTGTGTGTGTGTGTGTGTGTGTGTGTGTGTGTGGAATATACATGAAAGGCAAACGGTTTGTCACACGCAAAGATAAATGACAAAAGGAGATTAGAGAATCAACAACAACAACAACAACAACAACAACAAAAGTAAATAAATAAAGGTAAGAAAAAGAAACGAAAAAAACAACAAGAACAACAGCGACAATAATGAGAAGAAGAAGAAGAAGAAGAAGAAGAAGAGAGAGGAAGAAGAAGACCATAACAATAAAAATAAGAACAACAATAATTAGAAGAAGAAGGAGAAGAAGAAAAAGAAGAATGATCATAACAATAACAGTAATAATAATAATAATAATAATAATAATAATAATAATAATAATAATAATAATAATAATAATAATAATAATAATAATAATAATAATAATAACACCAACAATAAAAGAAAAATTATCATGAAAATATTCGTGACGTAAATAATGTAATCCCAAAAATAAGACGTAATTAATATATATCTTAGGCAACAATTTCTCTCCTCTAATTTTCTCTCGAGTAATTTAAAGATAATAAAAGTTAAGAAAAAAGAAAGAAAATAAACGAGAAAGAAAAGTCTATTGCAATTACACCTCTGAAGGAATTACGAGGGAGAGAGAGAGAGAGAGAGAGAGAGAGAGAGAGAGAGAGAGAGTGTGTGTGTGTAAAAACAATATCCAGTCACAATATATAAACACTCTCTCTCTCTCTCTCTCTCTCTCTCTCTCTCTCCCTTTTCTCCTCCTTTCCTTCTCCTTCCCCTTCATCCCTCATTCCCTCCCATCCTTCTTTACCTAACTCAATCCACCAATCAAAATTCGCCAACCTCATGACGTCACGGCCTCTCCGCCAATCACGTGAGGGGACTGCCGCTGCGTCATTTGCGTGTCAGCCAATCACAAGCCGTCCTTCACCTTGCCCTCAACCACCTGGGCAATTACGGGCAGGTATTGGAGGAGGAGAAGGAGGAGGAGGAGGAGGAGGGGGGGGGGAGTAGGAGAAGGCTAGGGCGTACGGAAGGGGAAGGAGAAGGGGAGAGGGGGATGAGGATGAAGACGAGGAGGAGGAGGAGGAGGAGAAAGGAGGGAAAACAGAAAGGGAGAAGAAGGTTACAGTGTAGCTTATTATTTGAATCACTTAGGTCTGTGGTTCGTATTATAAAACAGTTTCGCTTCTCACATCAGCTATTTCTAAAGGTCAAAGAGGGGGTCAGTGAAGTTCTATAATGAGTGCTTCTTCAGGTTCATGGTACAGAAGGGTCACACTACCACCAGGGTCATAAAACTACTCCTGGAAATGCCCACAACACCTACGAAAGCCTTGTCAAATATATGTGTTTTTGGACGGCGAAATGTCTTATAATTTTAAGCGTATCTGTCTCCCATTACGAGTATTTCCCAAAGCCACAGAGAAGGTTAACCCGGTAGCAGCGACGGGCCAAATATGTGGCTTTACAGTATACCAGCGACGGGTCTAATTCTTGCCTGACACAAACCCACCAAAATGGAGGATACATAAACTAATCACAAATGCATTAATACATATAATATAATGGTTGGCGTGAGTGATGATTTTTCTCATTACAGTAATTCGCTTAGAGGGGTCTTTAAGAAACATGATGAGATGTAGACAGAGACAGACAGACAAAAACAGTGATAAACAAACAGAGAGGTGGACAGAGACAGAGACAGAAACTAGAAGGCATAAAGACAAACAGACAGACAGACAGACAGAGAGGTAGACAGAGACAGATAGACAAGGACAGAGACAGAAGCTAGAAGGCATAAAGACAGACAGACAGACAAACAGAGGTAGACAGAGACAGACAGACAAAGACAGAGACAGAAATTAGAAGGCATAAAGACAGACAGACAGACAAACAGAGGTAGACAGAGACAGACAGACAAAGACAGAGACAGAAACTAGAAGGCATAAAGACAGACAGACAGACAAACAGAGGTAGACAGAGACAGACAGACAAAGACAGTGACAGAAACTAAAAGGCATAAAGACAGACAGACAGACAAACAGAGGTAGACAGAGACAGACAGACAAAGACAGTGACAGAAACTAAAAGGCATAAAGACAGACAGACAGACAGACAGACAGAGAGGTAGACAGAGGCAGACAGACAAAGACAGTGACAGAAACTAGAAGGCATAAAAACAAACAGGCAGACAAACAGAGGTGGACAGATACAGAAGCTAGAAGGCAGACAGAAAAACACACACAAGGCGACAGAAAGACAATTAGACAGAGAAATGGAAAAATATGATAAAAATAAGAAAAAAAATAACCCAAAAAATGAATCTAGGGAAAAAACACCCCCGGAAAACGATAAATCAAATAAAAAAAAAATATT
>NC_066527.1:19403021-19409723 GCF_024679095.1 Eriocheir sinensis | reverse complement strand
GTAGTAGTAGTAGTAGTAGTAGTAGTAGCAATAGTAGTGTCTTCTTGGGATAGCAAATGTGTATGTGTGTGTCTGTGTGTGTGTGTGTGTGTGTGTGTGTGTGTGTGTGTGTGTGTGTGTGTGTTAAAGTGCCCTCTATTATTGTCAATACATGAATTTTAACACACCACCACCACCACCACCACTACCACCTCCACAATCCAGCACCACACACACCCCTTCCGCTCCAGTATCCCCTCCACCAGTCCCCCAAACACCTGCCTATGCACGGCCTTCACCTGGTTTAAATCAGGCGACACAGGTGTGCAAATGAAGGCAGGAGAGACATTTACCTGTGCCTTCATGTAGATTTTTTTTTTTATCTTGTTCGGTAATTTTAAGTTAGCAAGACTGGAACCTTTGATTTGTCTTTCCCCGATGGTTCCAGGAATTAGTAGTTTTTTTTAGATTTTAAGTTAGCAAGACTGGAACCTTTGATTTGTTTCTCCCCGATGGTTCCAGGAATTAGTAGTTTTTTTTAGATTTTAAGTTAGCAAGACTGGAACCATTGATTTGTTTCTCCCCGATGGTTCCAGGTATTTGTAGTTTGTACGATTGAAATATTTGGGGTTTTGGTTTCCGGTGAGTTTGAAACATTTTTTTCGTATTCTTTTTCGATGTTGTCGATGTTTTTTTTGTTTGTAATGTTGAAATATTTACTTTGTCTTTCCTTGTGATGTTGTCCAAGAATTGTAATTGTTTGTAATGTTGAAATATTTACTTTGTCTTTGCTTGTGATGTTGTCCAAGAATTGTAATTGTTTGTAATGTTGAAATGTTTACTTTGTCTTTGTTTGTGATGTTGTCCAAGAATTATAATTGTTTGTAGTGTTGAAATATTTACTTTGTCTTTCCTTGTGATGTTGTCCAAGAATTGTAATTGTTTGTAATGTTGAAATATTTACTTTGTCTTTCCTTGTGATGTTGTCCAAGAATTGTAATTGTTTGTAATGTTGAAATATTTACTTTGTCTTTCCTTGTGATGTTGTCCAAGAATTGTAATTGTTTGTAATGTTGAAATATTTACTTTGTCTTTCCTTGTGATGTTGTCCAAGAATATGTGCTCAGTACGATGAAAATCAACATGTTCACTACTGACGAAACCTACATAATAAAAACGGAATACAATAGAGTCAAAGTTAGAGTTGTGAGCATGCGCTATACCTGTCCGTGGCCTCGGTGCTCATCTCCGCGTGACATCAGGGATACCACAGTTTCCCTTCCCCAGGTTTCGCAGGGTATACACATTTATCCACCCGTCCGAAAGGGAGGATAAATAGCTGGATAACTGCCTACGTTGAGATTCGAACACGGACCCGCTAACCATTGCACCATAAAGACAGACATACCTAGCCTCTGTGCTTGGGGTAAGGAGGAAGGGGAAGAAGAGGGGGAGAGAGGGGAAGTAGAGAGAGGGTATTACAACCAAGCATCCAAATTACTATAGCATCCCTTCAAAATCCATTCTCTTTCATCGCCAGTAACAGCCTATTTTTAGGGGTTACTCACCAGGGTTTGATCGGACCAGAATCCTTCCTCCACGCCGGTGATGCGCAGGATTTCCTCGCCCAGGTACATCTTCTCGCACTCCAGCTTGTGGACGACCTGCTGGCGGGCCCGGAGCTCCTGAAGGGGGGGAGGAGGGTGAGAAGTGGTGGTGGTGGTGGTGGTGGTGGTGGTGATGAAGGTGAGTGGTGATGAGTGATGCTGGTGATGATGATGATGTGTATATCTTTGTCTCTTCCTGTTTTTTTGTTCCTGTTGTTGAATTTTGCTCTCTCTCTCTCTCTCTCTCTCTCTCTCTCTCTCTCTCTCTCTCTCTCTCTCTCTCTCTCTCGTTCGGAAATTCCTCTTCCATTTTTTCATCTTCCTCTTCCCGTTAAATACTCTTTTTTTTACATTACTATCCGTTAGAGAGAGAGAGAGAGAGAGAGAGAGAGAGAGAGAGAGAGAGAGAGAGAGAGAGAGAGAGAGATTACCTGTTTAACTTGATTTACCGAAACTTCCCTGCGGCCATCAAACGGAGAGGTACACACACACACACACACACACACACACACACACACACACACACACACACACACACAGACCTTCAAACCACACCCTATTCTCATCTCATCTCTCTCTCTCTCTCTCTCTCTCTCTCTCTCTCTCTCTCTCTCTCTCTCTCTCTCTCTCTCTCTCTCTCCGCATAATTATTAACTTTATATCAATTATGTTTATACTAACTAGACGAGCGGACAGAAAAGAAGAGGAGGAGGAGGAGGAGGAGGAGGAGGATGTCGGGGTGGTAGATGAGGACGTGGTTCTGGAAGAGGAAGAGAAGGAGAGGAGGAGGAGAAGGTGGAGGAGGAGGAAGCGAAGGTGGAGGAGGTGGAGGAGATGGAGGAAGGAAATAACGTGAGGAGGAATAGTAATCAGTCTCTCTCTCTCTCTCTCTCTCTCTCTCTCTCTCTCTCTCTCTCTCTCTCTCTCTCTCTCTCTCTCTCTCTCTCTCTCTCTCTCTCTCTCTCCAATTAATAAATAGGAAATAAATATGGAAAGAGAGAGAAATATAACTACTTGATGTACAAAAATATAAAATAATAAACGAAACTACACAAATTATAAAAATAAAATAATAAAAAAATAAGAAGAAAAGATTATCACATATATTTCAAAAAGTTGCAACTACACACACACACACACACACACACACACACACACACACACACACACACACACACAAGGTTAACACAAAATCATGAACAGGAAATAAGAAATGTGTGTAATTCTCTCTCTCTCTCTCTCTCTCTCTCTCTCTCTCTCTCTCGTTCTGGTAGTGGTGATTTTGGTAACAGTGGTGATGATGGTGGTGGTGCTGATGGTGGTGACGGTGATGATTGTGTTGATGGTGGTGGTGGTGTTGATGGTGGTGATGATGGTGGTGATGGTGGTGACGGTGATGATTATGTTGATGGTAGTGTTGGTGGTGTTGATGGTGGTGGTGGTGATGGTGGTGGTGATGGTGGTGACGGTGATGATTATGTTGATGGTAGTGTTGGTGGTGTTGATGGTGGTGTTGGTGGTGTTGATGGTGGTGGTGATGGTGATGGTGTTGAAGGAAGTGGCGAGGTAGCGGTAATGGTGACAAAATGGTGATGAAAGGTAATTGAAAGGGAAAGTAAAGATAATGGGTGGGAGCGAGAAATTTAGATGAAGGAAACAAAGAACGAAAGAGAGAGAACGAAAGAAAGAAAGAAAGAGAGAAATGAGGAATGAGAGAAAGAGGAAGGAAGGAAAGAGAGAATAAAGACAGAGAGAGAGAGAGAGAGAGAGAGAGAGAGAGAGAGAGAGAGAGAGAGAGAGAGAGAGAGAGAGAGAGAGAGAGAGAGAGAGAGAGAGAGAATGAAAGGATAAAATAACGAAAGAGATTAAAAAGGAAAGCAGGAAAAGACGAAAGAGAAGGAAGAAAGAAAGAGAAAGAAAGAAAGAAAGAAAGAAAGAAAGGAAGGAAGAGAGAAATTAAGAATGAGAGGAGGAGGAAGGAAGGAGAGAACAAAGAAAGACATTAAGGAGGAAAAAAAGAAAGAAGGAAAGAAAGAGAAATTAAAAATGATGAAGAACAAGGAAACGAGGAACAAAGGAGAAAGAGGAAAAACAGAAAGACAGAGAGAAATAAAGAACGAAAGAGAAGAAAGAGAAAGGGAAAATAGAGAAAGAAGGAGAGAGAGAAAGAAAGAAAAAATGCAAGGAAGAAATGACGAACAAGAGGAAGAAAGAAAAAGAGAAAAGACGAAAGAAAAAAAGGAAGAAATGAGGAATAAATAAAATAAATAAATAAAGAACGAAAAACAGATGAACAGACAGACGCAAGGAGGGAGGGAAAGGGTGCATAAGAAATAGATTAAGAGGAAGAGTATAAGGAAGAGGAGGAAGAAGAAGAAGAGAAACACAGGAGAGGGAGGAGGAGGAAAGGGAGTAGAAGGACATAAGGAAAGTTATATGAAAAATGATAAAGGAATAAAAGATGAAAACGAATTATTACAAGGAAGGTGTCTAGAAATTGCACGACCTTTTGCAATATCTCTTGTAAGGTAAAACACACACACACACACACACACACACACACACACACACACACACACACACACGAAGAAAGAAAGACCATGAGAAGGAGTAGGAGGAAAAATAGATAATAATACAATAAAGAAAGAAAATAAGGAGAAAAATAAAGAATGAGAAAGAAAAAGACGAAATCATAACTGCATTTCTGTACCTGTGTGTGTGTGTGTGTGTGTGTGTGTGTGTGTGTGTGTGTGTGTGTGTGTGTGTCACTGTCTATCTACCTAAGTTTACCTGTTTAAATATTACCACTAAATTATATATGAACTAATTATTCACATTTATATAATTCCTCTCTAATTAGGCACCGAGTTCTATGCATTATATATATATTTTTTTCTATTTATATATATTATCTATCTATATATCGGTCTATCGGTTTATTTATCAATATCTTATCACTGTCTTATCAATATACACGATGACCAATGCCTCTTACTGTAACGAACACACACACACACACACACACACACACACACACACACACACACACCATGCATGACCTTTTTAAGAGATGGGTGGAATAAGAGATGAAGGAAGGACCCACCAAGGTCACACACGTATACACACACACACACACACACACACACACACACACACACACACACACGCACGCACACACACAATGTACGTTATCGCATGAGTAATCTTAAACACCCTATTAATACACACACGCACACACACACACACACACACACACACACACATACACACACACACACACACACACCTGAAATGAGTCACCTTTTATTTTTTTCTTCTTCAACTTAACCAGAAAATAAAAACTTTCTCTCCATCAATCATCCTCCTTCTCTCCATCTCTCCCTTCCTTCCTCCACTTTTCCTCTTCTTCCTCCTCCCTTTCCTTCCTTCCTTTCTCCCTTTCCTTCCTCTTCCTCCTCCTCCCTCCTTCCTTGAGCTACTTCGTAATTCATTTCAACTTTTCTTTCCTCCTCCTCCTCCCCCTCCTCTTTCAAGTAACTTCTGCAGTTTTGTCTCTTGGGAAGTTTGTTGAAGAGAGAGAGAGAGAGAGAGAGAGAGAGAGAGAGAGAGAGAGAGAGAGAGAATAACTGACTGATTAATTGCCCTTCCTCTCTCTCTCTCTCTCTCTCTCTTAATGACTGATTTTTATCACATTCTCGCTCCATTAAATTCTTTCACTAATTATTATAGGAATTTTTTTTTCTTCATTTAATCTACTTTTAATTTTATTCATTATTTTTATTTTTTTCTTGTTACATAAAAATAAATAACAGGAAAAAGAAAGTAGAATGTGATAAATTGAGAGAGAGAGAGAGAGAGAGAGAGAGAGAGAAAATAGAACGGAAGGAAAGAAAGTGGGTGCTAGGTAATAAAAACGCTCTCTCTCTCTCTCTCTCTCTCTCTCTCTCTCTCTCTCTCATCAAGCGTGTGGAGTGAGAGTTCCTTCCTTTCTTCCTTACTTTCTTTTTTCTTTCACATTCATTCATTCCTCCCTTCCTTCATTCCTTCCTTCATATTTTTTTTTTTTTTTACAGCAAAGGAGACAGCTCAAGGGCACAAAAAAGTAAACATTAATAAAAAAAAAAAGCCCGCTACTCGCTGCTCCTAAAAAGAATCTAAAGAGGTGGCCGAAAGATAAGTCAGTTTCGGGAGGAGAGGTGTCCTGATACCCTCCTCTTGAAAGAGTTCAAGTCGTAGGCAGGAGGAAATACAGATGAAGGAAGATTGTTCCAGAGTTTACCAGCGTGAGGGATGAAAGAGTGAAGATGCTGGTTAACTCTTGCATAAGGGGTTTGGACAGTATAGGGATGAGCATGAGTAGAAAGTCGAGTGCAGCGGGGCCGCGGGAGGGGGGGAGGCATGCAGTTAGCAAGTTCAGAAGAGCAGTCAGCGTGGAAATATCGAGATAGAAAGAGAGGCAACATTGCGGCGGAATTTAAGAGCTAGAAGACTATCAGTATGAGGAGGAGAGCTGATGAGACGAAGAGCCTTTGCCTCCACTCTACTATACTCCACTCTACTATATTCATTCATCCTCTCATTCCCTTTTTTCTGACTCCCTGAATGCTAAACTCACTGCATGAATAACTATTTGTATTGCCGCATGAATAACTATTTGCATTGCCTTGGCTGACTGACTGACTGACTGACTGACTGAGTTGGTGACAGCTTATAAGTTCAAAATAAACTCCGTGATAAACTGTCTAACTCACTGTCTTCCTTCCTTCCTTCCTTTCTTCATTCCTGACTGTGTGATAAACGGTTTGTATTAATAACTGACTGACTGGGTGACTGACTGACTGCCTGAGTTGGTGACAGCTTATAAGTTCTAAATTAACTCCGTGATAAACTGTCTAACTCACTCCCTTCCTTCCTTTCTTCATTCCTGACTGTGTGATAAACGGTTTGTATTAATAACTGACTGACTGGGTGACTGACTGACTGACTGACTGGGTGGGTGGCTGTGTGGCTGCAGTGTTCCAGGCGGCTCAACACGCCATAGAAGGAAGGGAACGTCTAACCGCAAGAATGGTTTGACTCCTAATGCCCTGAACGCCCATCCTGTGTTTCTCCTCCT
>NC_066527.1:19350521-19398021 GCF_024679095.1 Eriocheir sinensis | reverse complement strand
AAAGATATAAAGGAGAGGACAAGAAGTGTGTGTGTGAGAGAGAGAGAGAGAGAGAGAGAGAGAGAGAGAGAGAGAGAGAGAGAGAGAGAGAGGAAAAGGGGAATAGGAGGGAAAGAAAACATTATTTGGCTTCAGTCCAAGAGTGTCACCATGAACAACGTCTCTCTCTCTCTCTCTCTCTCTCTCTCTCTCTCTCATATAAACAAACAGTGCAATTAGGGAGGAAGGAGGAAGGAAAATGAAAGAACAGAGAGAGAGAGAGAGAGAGAGAGAGAGAGAGAGAGGAGGGGGGGGGGAGGGGGAAGTGCCGTACGTTATCTGGAGGAAAACAATGGAAAGGCTTAGAAGAAGAAAAAAGATGAGGAAAAAAAAGGAAAATAGAAGAGGAGGAGGAAGAGGAGGAGGAGGAGGAGAAGCAGGAGGAGGAGGAGGAGGAAGAGGTCAGGCACAGTAGAAACACAAAACAAAAAGAAAGAAAGAAAAGAAGAAAAAAATACGTGAAAGGAAAAGAACGTAAAGGAGGAGGAAGAGGAAGAAGAAAGAGGAGGAGGAGGAGGAGGAGGAGCAGGAGGAAGAGAAGGTCAGTCACTGTTGAAAGATTATCAGGTCAGCGATAAAAGACTGAAGTGACCGATAACAACAACAACAACAACAACAACAACAACAACAACAACTAAAATATATCGATGACGCAATCCGATGACGCAATCCTATGGCGTAACAACCCACGGACCAATCACAGGATAGAACAGCCTCTCAGCCAGCCAATCACGTGCCTTGAAACGTGGATTAGATAGACAGATTGAAAGGGACATCAGGAAGCTCTGTGTGTGTGTGTGTGTGTGTGTGTGTGTGTGCTTCTCTATCAAACACACACACACACACACACACACACACACACACACACACACACGTGAAGATTAAATATCCAACAGTGAAAGGATTGACACACACACACACACACACACACACACACACACACACACACACACACACACACACATGCACGTAATCTTTTAAATCTACATAAACTGCGCGGTTGTTGTAGGATGAGAGAGAGAGAGAGAGAGAGAGAGAGAGAGAGAGAGAGAGAGAGAGAGAGAGAGAGAAGTATGAGCGTGTCTTTTAAAGGTTTTGTGGCACCATTGTAGAGAGGAGGAGGAGGAGGAGGAGGAGGAGGAGGAGGAGGAGGAATAGGAGGAGGAGGAGGAGGAGGAAGAGCAGGTAGGAAGGAAAGGGAGGGAGGGAAGGGAGGAGGAGGAGAGAGTGAGAGATGTTCATTTAGAGGTATGAGGGAGGGAGGAGGAAGGGAGAGAGAGGGAGGGAGGAGGAAGGGAGAGAGAGGGAGGAAAGATAAGAGAGTAAGAGAGGAAGGGAGGTAGAGGGAGAGAGGGAGGGGTAAGAGAGAGAGAGAGAGAGAGAGAGAGAGAGAGAGAGAGAGAGAGAGAGAGAGAGGAGACAGACACTTGTTACAAACCACACACACACACACACACACACACACACACACACACACACACACACAGGAATGAATGAATAAGTGGACGAATCAATGGATGAATAAATGTATAAGTGAATAAATAACTGTATAAATGCATGAATAAATTTATGAACGAATGAATAAATGAAAAAATATATGTATAAATGAGTAAAAAATGTATTAATGGATGAGTGAATGTGAATAAGGATGAATAACTGTCTGTACATCACTTAGTCTCCCTCTCCCTTCCCTCACTAAAAATGTATTAATGAATGAATGAATGTAAAAATGGATGGATAACTGTCTACACGTCACCTAATCTCCCTCTTCCTTCCCTCACTAAAAATGTATTAATGAATGAATGAATTTTAAACTCCCTTTATCTCCCTTACTCACCTTCTCCTTCATCTCAATGGTCCTCTGCAGGGTGGCAATCTCCCTGTTCTCCTTGACGCCCTCCCGCACCGCCTCCCTCTTCGCCTGCCTCACGCGCCTCTCCTGCTCCTGCCGCGCCTTCAGAAGCTCCACTTTGCGCTCCCTCTCCGCCGACACCTTGCTGCTCACCTCCTCTCGAAGGCGTTCTTTCTCCTGACGAAGCGAGGCGACCTGGCGGCGGAGGTGCGCGAGCTCGGCGGAGGAGGTCTGGGTGCCGGGCCGAACGAGCTGGTGGGGAGGAAGAGGGAGGTTAGAAGAGGAGGAGGAGGAGGAGGAGGAGGAAGAAAAGACTAGATAAGGGAGAAGAGGAAGAGTTTGGAAAAGGAAAAAGGACAGAAAAATGTGAATCTTGAAGAGGAAGTTAGGAGGAAGAAAGAGGAAGAAGAGGAGGAAGGGAGGAAGAGGAGAATGAGGAAGACGAGGAGGAGGGGAGGAAGGGGAACAGGAAGAGGTGTGTGTTGAAGAGGAAGGAAGAGGAGGGAGAGGAAGAGGAAGAAGAGGAGGAGGGGAGGGCCAGGTGAAGTATGTGTGTGTTGGACTATTCATGAGAGCTGTTGAGGAGGAAGAGGAGGAAGAGGAAGAGGAAGAGGAAGAAGGGTTGGTAGTTAGACAAACACTGATAAACTAAATCTCTTCCCTTCCTCCTCCTCCTCCTCCTCCTCTTCAAACTTCTTCACTTCACCTAAGAAAAGATTATTCATTCATCAAGCTAATGGTCCTCCTTCATTTTTTCTTCCTCCTCCTACTCCTCCTCCTCCTCTTCCTCTCTTCTTACAGCATCCTTCATATTCTAACCCTCTCCTTTTCTTTATTTCCGTCTAGTATCCTTCTCTTCCTCTCTCCTCCTCCTCCTCGTCCTCCTTCCCTCCAGCATCCTTCCTCTTCCTTCTCATCTCCATAACTCTAGCATCCTCCTCTCCTCCTCCTCCTCTTCTTCCTCCAGCATCCTTACTCTTCCTTTCCATCTTCATTACGCTATCCTCCTCCTCCTCTTCTTCTTCCTCCTCCTCCTCCTCCTCCTCCTCCTCCTCCTTCCCCCTCAGGTCAGCGTCAAACTTTCACTACTAATCTTAACATTTTTTCTTCTGCTTCATGAATACAGAATTACGTTTAATCTCTTTTTTTTTTTTTTATCTTTACTTTTATATTATATTTTTTTGTATTACTTTTCTATTTTATTTTATTTTTCTATTATTTCTCTTATTATTATTTTCCTTTCCTTTCCATTTTTCCTTTTCGTTTCCTTCCTTCGTACAAAACTACAATTAATCTCTTTTTTTTTAGTTATTTTTTTGTTTTATTATTTTCTCTTCTACTCCATTCTATTGTTTCTATTATTTTTTCATATTTCCTTTCCTTTTCTTTCCTTTCATTTACTTTCCTTCTCGTTTTCCTTTTTTTTATTTTACTTGTTTTCTTTTTTTTCTTTGCTTACTCCCCCTCCTCCTCCTCCTCCTCCTCCTCCTTTTTTCTCCTCCTTCTCCTGCTATACATATGAGAGAGAGAGAGAGAGAGAGAGAGAGAGAGAGAGAGAGAGAGAGAGAGAGAGAGAGAGAGAGAGAGAGAGAGAGAGAGAAAGCTTTGAGGCCCATCTGTGATGCGTAGATGAAGGAGAGAGGAGAGAAATGACAAGGGAGGAGGAGGAGGAGGAGGAGGAGGAGGGGGAGGAGGAGCAATTAAGTGTGAGATAGGAAGAGATGGAGGAGAAGGAGGAGAAGGAGGAGGAGGAATAAGCTGGGAGATGGGTTGGAAAAGGAGAAGGAGGAGTACGAGGAGGAGGAGGGGGAGGAGGAGGAGGAGAAGGAGGAAGAGGAAGAGGAAGAGCAGCAGGAGATGAGATGCAGAAACTGGAAGATTTGGATGCTGTTAGAACCATCTGGTGGAAGGAGGAGGAGGAGGAGGAGGAGGAGGAGGAGGAGGAGGAAGGGGAGATGAAATGGGAGAAAAGGGAAGAGAGGGGAAGGAGAGGGGGTAAAGGGAAAGGAGGAGGAGAAGGAAGAGTGAAGGAAGAGGAGGAGGAGGAGGAGGAGGAAAGGTTGAAAAATGTAGGGGAGAGAAGAAGGATACGGAGGGTGGAGGAAAAAAGAAAAGGGAGACGAGAGAAGGAGATGAAGGAAGGAAAGAGAAAAGGAAGGAAGGAAGGAAGGAAAAGAATGGAGAGAGAGAGAGAGAGAGAGAGAGAGAGAGAGAGAGAGAGAGAGAGAGAGAGAGAAGAGAGAGAAAGTGTACTGCAACCAAATGTTAACCGGATACTGTATTAGTGTTATTAATGGTAGTAGTAGTAGTAGTAGTAGTAGTAGTAGTAGTAGTAGTAAAAGGAGGAGGAGGAACAGGAGGAGGAAGAAAGTGAAACAAAAGGAGGAAGATGAGCAAGAGGAGGAGGAGGAACTGGCGGAGGAAGAAGAGGAGGAGGAAGAGGAAAAGGAGGACGAGTTTCTGTAGTTGCATGTGTAGTTGTAATTGCTCTCATGTACGTGTGTGCGTGCGTGTGTGTGTGTGTGTGTGTGTGTGTGTGTGTGTGTGTGTGCGTAGGAGAGAGTCCGGAACCTACACGGAGACAATGCCAAGTCAGTCTCTCTCTCTCTCTCTCTCTCTCTCTCTCTCTTATAAAATTCTTAATCGTGAGAAAAGTTTCAAATCCATCATCACGCGACACTGAAACGCCAAAAAGTTTCGTTCATGTTTCAAATCGTCTCCCAAAAGTTTCGTTCATCTCAGTTTTAAATTCCGCAAAGTTTCGTTCATCTTCGTTTTATATCCCAAAAGTTTCGTTCATCTTCGTTTCAAATCCCCAAAAGTTTCGTTTATCTTCGTTTCAAATCCCTAAAAGTTTCGTTCATCCTCGTTTCAAATCCCTAAAAGTTTCGTTCATCTTCGTTTCAAATGCCCACAGTTTCGTTCATCTTCGTTTCAAATCCCTAAAAGTTTCGTTCATCTTCGTTTCAAATGCCCACAAAGTTTCGTTCATCTTCGCTTCAAATCCATAAAAGTTTCGATCATCTTCGTTTCAAATCACCAAAAAGTTTTGTTCGTCTCCGTTTCAAATCCCTAAAAGTTTCGTTCATCTTCGTGTCAAATCCCAAGAAGTTTCGGTCATCTGTTTCAAATCCCCAAAAAGTTTCGTTCATTCCGTTTCAAATCGTCTCCTAACACCATGAACGAAACACCCAAAAAGTTACGTTCGTCTGTTTCAAATCGTCTAATCTCTTAAAACGAAACTCATCAAAAAGTTTGTCACTGCTGCAAATCGTCTCCAGAAATATAAATAAAACTCCCAAAAAAGCTTCGTTCAAAAAGATACATTAATTTTCGTTTCATATCGTCTCTAAACATCTTGAACAGAACTCCCTAAAAAGTTTCGTTCATCTCAGTTTCAATTTTTCTCTCAAGCCGAACGAAACTCAGTGAAGCCGCGTTTCGCCCCCTCAGCTGGCCGCTTCTTCCCACGCCACAATTATCAGGTGCTCTCAGGTGACTCCTCCAAGCTCAGGTAAGGGTGTGGGTTACCTGTACACACACACACACACACACACACACACACACACACACACACACACACACACACACGGTCTAATCAATCCCATCTTTCTCTTTCGTTTTTCATCTTTTTCTTTCATCTTTCAGGAATCACTTAACCTGTTTTTTTCTTGTTTTTTTCCTCGGTTGTTTTATTTATTTTTCTGTTTTTTTTTTGTGATAGAGTATTTGTATTGGTAGTGGTTAGTAGTAGTAGTAGTAGTAGTAGTAGTAGTAGTAGTAGTAGTACAGTAGCAGTTTGAAGCATATATTTTAGGTGAGTTGAATGATTTTTAACAATACTAAGAAAATGGTAAGAATAAAACATGACGGGAAAGTTGAAAGTACACACACACACACACACACACACACACACACACACACACACACACACACACACACACTAAAGAACTTCAAAAGAAACAAAAAATAAAGGAAAAAACACTTCGAAATAAAGAAAAATGGGCAACATAAGTATATAAAAAACAGAAAAAAGTAGATATAAAAAAACTTCCCTTCCGCCCTTCTATACACACACAAAAACTCAAAGAAAACCCCTCCTTTCCTCACCTTCTCCCTGCTGGCCGTCACCTCCGTCTGCCTCTCCTCCTTCAGCCTTGCCTTCAGCGTCCTTATCTCCTCATTCTTCCCGTGTATGATCTTCCTCAGGTTAGCGAGACGTGACCTCATGACGGACAGCTCCCGCACGGCCCTCTCCTTCTCCCGCACATGCAGCATCACCTCGGCCTCGGTCTTGGCTCTGTTCCCCTCGGTGCTCTTCTTTTCAACGGTCTCCTCTTTCTCCATGTCGCTGTGTTTTCCTCTCCTTGATCTCGCGGAAGCTGACCTCTTTACCTTTTGCTTGGTGGGTCGTTCTAACTCGATTTCCCCATGGGTTGGTCGTGGTGGTCGTGTTTTGTCCCCTTGCCGTTTCCCTGCGGTGTGTCGTTGGGTTGGGTCTTGGTGTGAAGCGTCGCTCTGATCTGCCGTTTTGGTGGTGGTCGTTTCGCTTTTGTTTTCGTCGCCCGCTTCGTTGCTGGCTCTGGTTTCGTCTCCTTTGGATTCTTCGGTCTGGTCGGGGTCGTTGTAATCCGTTTCGCCCAAGTCTGTTTCGTTGTGGTCCGTCGTTTCACCCAGGTCCGTGTCACCCAAGTCCGTTTCGTTGTAGTCTGTTTCGCCGAGGTCCGTTTCATTGTGGTCCGTTGTGTCCCCGATGTCAGTTTCACCCAAATCCGTGTCGTTGTTCCCCGTTTCATCGTTCCACTCGTCTAAGTCATCGTCCATCTCATTCCACTCACGCAGATGCCCTCCAGTTTCAGCCCCCGTTTCCCTCCACTCATGGGTTTGGCACGTTTCATTCCACCTGACCCGGGCAGCTCCACTCCTTGTCTCACTCCACCCGTCCTTCCACTCCGTCTCACTCTGCTCCCCCTCCTCCATTTGAGCAAGGACTAAACCATTTTTCCGATGCTCCTCCGCTACGCCTTTGTCCCATCGAGCTCTTCTGTGGGGGGCTGGGGGCTGAGAGGGGGGTTTCTGGGGGGCTGAGGACTGGGGGATCTGGGGTAGAGACCTCTGGTGGGGCGTCTGTGGAGGCAGGGGGTCATCTTCCTCCCTGATAAACAGCTCCACGTCCCCCCAATTTGAGTAGCTCGTCCTTGTCATCGTGTGGAAAGCCTCGACGAAGATTTCTGAAGTACCCCCTTGCGTCGTGAGCCCCGGACCTCCGTTTTCTATGGCAGGGGTCATCTTATCGCTATCAGAGGGGTTATCAGGGACTCTTACACCCCCTCCTGCAGCACCTACCCCTGTTTCTAAGCCTCTGTCACCTCCTAACCCTCCTTCTTCGCCTCCTTCAGTAGATTCGAAGCTCGTCGGTTGAACCTCCAATCTTACGAGCGTCGTGTAGGATTGATTGAAGGAGCTGGTGAGTCCTTGCGTCGTCTGCGTCATGAGGAAGGAGGAGGAGGAGGCAGGACGCAGGATGGGGGAGAAGGATGCCGGGGGAGAAGACGGGGAGGGGAGGGAAGGTGGGGACATGGAGGAGAGGGAAGGGGAGGAGGGGAGGGAGGTGGGGACGATGGCTCGGGATATCAGAGGAGAGGAGGAAGAGGAGGGAATGGAGAAGGTATGGGTTCCTCCTCCTCCTCCTCCTTCTCCTCCTCCTCTTTCCTCACCACCACCTCCTCCTCCTCCATGCCTGGGTGACCTGCCGTTGACCTCAAGTGTCCGGGTCATTCTGTGGGCCATTCCTGACCTCCGTGACCCGTCCACATCCTTACCACACTAAGTCTTGACGTCTTACACACCTTTTGCTGTTCTCTCTTTGTTTCGCCTTTTGTGATTCTTCTTTTCTTTCCTTCTTTATTATCTTTTGTTAATATTCTCCTTTATCACTTTTTTATCATCCCTTCATCTGCGTTTATTACACCACTTTTATCGCACTGTTTCCTGTTGTTATCATCACTGTTATTGCTATTGCTATGATTATTAGGTTCCTCAGGTATGTTGGCGCCGTGACGTCACTCTTTAAGGAGGTGAGACTGGTAACAGACAGACTCGCGCCGTCACGTGTTACTTTAATCACACCTCACCTGTCTATTTACCTGCTGGCCCTTCGCGGATGTGACGTATCTTTGGGGTCAGGTGTCAAGGCTGTCTTCTGGTTGTTATAAAGCGTCAATTTTTTTTTCCTTTCGCTTTTTTTTTCTTCTTGTTTTATGGTTTTGTCTTGTTGTTTTTGTTGTGTTATGTTATTGGTGAACTTTTCTATTTTCTTTTTTTTCTTTATTAGTTGGATTTTAATAACGTTCGTGTATCCAGTTTTTGTTCTCTTTTTTGTGTGTGTGTCTTGTTTAATTGTTGTTTTTGTTATTTTTCTTTACTCATTTTCATTTTATCTTATTTCCCTTTTATTGTGTTCTTTATTGTTTCATCTCGTTATTGGTATTCTTTTTTTATCTCATCGATCTTTTTTTATATTTCACTTTTATTATAGTTTATTTTTCTTGTCTTTTCTTTTAATTTCCAGCTGTAATTTCTTTTCTTATCTTATAGCATCATTTTTTTGGTCATTTGTTCAACGTCACATCTATTTTTTCTTCTTCTTCGTTCTGTTTTGTAATTTTTGTCACGTTATTTGTGTTCGATTTTTTTCCCAATGTTTTCTTTTCTATCCTTTTTTTTCTCGTTTATTCAATTATTTTTTTCAGCTTCCTTTATCTCCGTGCACTCTTTTTCCTCTTCTTTATTATTTCCTTTCGCTCATTTCCCACTTTATTCAATTTATGTTATCAGGGTTTTTTTCATTATTCGTTTTTTCAACTAATGATTATTTTTTATATCTAACTTTATTCTCGTTTATGTTATTTTTATTATTTTTTATTTATGTTCATGCAGTTTATTTTTCGTATATATTTATTGCTTTATTCGTTTTCTTCAACTATTTCTTTTTCCTATCTCATTTTATTCTCGTTTATTGTTATTTTTTTCCCTTTATGTTCATGCACAGTTTATTTTTCGTATGTATTTTTTTTTGCGTTATTCGTTTTATTCAACTAATATTTCTTTTTCAATCTCACTTTATTCTCGTTTATGTTTTTTTTTTTTTTGTTTTTCTTTGCGTTCATGCACAATTTATTTTTCCTATGTATTTTTTTTTCTTTATTTGTTTTATTCAACTAATATTTCTTTTTTCAATCTCACTTTATTCTTGTTTATGTTATTGTTTTGTTTTTCTTTGCGTTCATGCACAATTTATTTTTCGTATGTATTTTTTTCGTTTTATTCAACTAATACTTCATTTTTTCTAACTCACTTTATTCTCGTTTATTGTTATTTTTTTCTTTACGTTCATGCACAATTTATTTTTCCTATGTATTTCTTAACTTCAAACTCTCTCATAACTTGGTGCTTCATTTCCTCACTCACTTTTTTTTTTACATTACATCACTTCACTTCACTTCACTTCCAGGTATGTTATTTCCTTCACTATTTTCTTCTTATGTTCCTTCCTTTCCTTCACATTCATTCGTCACCTCATTTCTTCACTTCTTGTATTTGCTCACAGTATTTTTGTTTTTTTCCCACTTTTTTTACTTATTCTTATTTTTTTATTATTTCCCTTCCACTTTTTATTCCTTCTGGTATTTCCTTTCTTTATCTCTCCCTTTATCCTCTCTTCCTGTCTTTATTTTCTTTCCTTGTTTTTATTCCTCCATCACACTTTTCTGGTGCTATATCGTTTCTCTTTCTCTCCCTTTCTTCCTATCCTTCCTTATTCCTTCCTTTATTTCATCTTTTATCATATTTTTTTCTGATATTTCGGTTTTTATCTCTCCCTCTCTCTCTCTTCCTCTTTTCTTATCACATTCCTTCTTCTTATCTAATCATTTATCCTTTTTTTTCTAGTCCTCTTCACCTTATCTTTCTATAATGGGTAAAGGGTAAGTCACTTAATCACCACTCCTCACCATATACATACCATCACCACTACCATCACCACTACCATCACCATTTCTACCCTTCACCCTTATCATCACCACCACCATCATCACCACCACTGGAATACGATTATCTGTCACGAGTATTGTCATGTCAACACCACCATCACCATCATCACCATCATCACCACCATCACGTATTGTTATCTTGTCATCACTACTTTTCATCACCACAACCACGTATAGTCATCACCATTATCACCATCATTTGTGCCTGTCACCATCACCACCACTTTCATCACCATCACGTGTATTGTCACCTCCACTAGGATACGTGTTCGTCATCACCAATTTAACTTTTTTTCATCACCAGTATCATCACCAGCATCACTATACGTATACGTCATCACCATCACTATATTTCATCACCATCATCATCACTTGTTTGTTATTTTCATCACCAACTGTCATCATTATCATCACCATTAAGACGCTTTTGTATCACCATCATCACCATAACTACTCGTGCATGTCATCACCATTAGGACGACTTTAACACCATCACCACCACCACCTCGTTACCATCAATGTCATCACCCTCACCACCACCACCTGTCATCACCACCTACATCACCATCTTCACCACGTAACTGTCACCACCACCATCACCACCTGTCACCACCACCATCACCACCTATCCACCTGTCCACCTGCCCACCACCACCACCGCCGCCCACGCCCCATGACCCGCGGGCACACCTAACAGTCTTTCCCAGCGGCACGCCACCACCCGCGCCTCACACCACACCACGCCGCACCTCGCCGCCCTTTCCTTCTCACACCTCTTCGTCACCGTCGTCACCCCTCACGCCTCAGCAGACAGCGGGGTGATAATCCACGAGGAAGGAGCGGCGCCGCGTACACCCCCTCCTCTGTGACGGTACGTATGACACTGACTGACTAAAAACCTGTAAGCCACTCAGTCCCCACCTCGCGGCATGCCCAGGTTAGGTTACCACGTACGGTTATTTACACGCCTATTTTTCGCATTTACAGACTTACCAGAGGGATGATACTCACCACACTGACACTTTTATTACTTACGAATGCTCTGGTACTATTGGGGTTGTTATAGGTGAAGAGATAAGCTTGATTTAGTGGGTTTTATAAGGTGAACTGTCTTGCATTTTATCCGTCACCCCGCCTCCTCGCTTTCCGCAATCCAGCATCTATTTCTCAACTTTGCAGACTAACCAGAGAGATGTTACTTACCACACTGCATCCTTTATCATATAGGAATACTTTGATACCATTATGGTCATTGCAGGTGAAGGGATAAGCTTGATTTAGTACATTTTATAAGATGAACTGTCTTGCATTCCACCCCGCCCCGCCTCCTCGTTTTCCGCTTCTTGGAAAGACTCGCTATTTCCTCTTCCTCACGTGCTTGCAGGGGGCGTGGGGGAGTCTAGACCCTGTGGCCTTGTCTGGGAGGTCAAGGAGGATGAGGCTGACGTGGAGCTGACGGGGGGATGAAAGGGAGTCGACGGGGAATGAGATGGAAAGACAGGGAGAGCGAGAGAGTGCAAGAGCGAGAAATTACATTATGCAAACCTCTAAGCTCGGTAACTCCTCAGGCCTCACCTCACCTGTCCCTCCCTCCCGCTGCCTCCTTCCTCCCCATCCTCCTTCCTTCCTCCATCTCTCCTCCTCGATTCTGTCCCTCCCTCCTGCTCCCTCCTTCCTTCATCTCTACCCCACTCCCTCCTACCTCCACCTCCTACTCGCCTTCTCTCCTCCTCTTCCGCATGTCATCTATTACTGTGTTACTGACGGCGAGGTTGACGAAGAGGAGCTGACGGTGACTTCCTCTTCTTCTCCTTCGTCAGGTGGTCGTCAGGTGAGCGGCATCCCCTCACCTTCATCCCTTCATTAGTACTTCCTTACCTGTGCATGAATGTGTGTTTGGGGTCTGACCTGACGGGGGGTAACATTTTTATTCTCTCTCTCTCTCTCTCTCTCTCTCTCTCTCTCTCTCTCTCTCTCTCTCTCTCTCCCCCAATAGGACGAAAAACACCACCAAAACTCAATGGTAATTTTTTTTATTATTATTATAAGTAGTAATAGTATTAATATTAGTATTGTTAGTATTAATATTATCATTATGAGTAGTGTCGTTAATATTACGTCGTTAACATTAGTATTAGTGATTGTTAATATTTAGGAGAAGGCGGATGATGAAGCGGCGGTGGTGTGTGTGAGAGGGCTGTTGTGTCAAGACGCGTGGCGGCCCGACCAACCGACCGACCGACTGACCGACCGATTGACCGACCGAGCACGCTGCCGCCAAGAAACTCTTGGCGGAACGGCGTGGGAAAGTTTCAGAATCACGTACCTTGCCTGAAACTGACTTGGGTGCCTGACTGACTGACTAACTGACTGACTGGGCGTGGACAAGTTTCAGAATGTGCTGTCTTGTCCGTATCCTCAAACTGACTGACTGCGTGACTGACTGAAACAGCGTGAGAAAGTTTCAGAATCTCGTGTCCTGCTCATGCCCTGAAACTGAGTGACTGACTGCATGACTGAAACAGCGTGAGAAAGTTTCAGAATCTCGTGTCCTGCTCATGCCCTGAAACTGAGTGACTGCATGACTGAAACAGCGTGAGAAAGTTTCAGAATCTCGTGTCCTGCTCATGCCCTGAAACTGACTGACTGGCTGCATGACTGAAACACCGTGGGAAAGTTTCAGCTTCTCATAAGTTTCCCGCGGCCTGAAACTGACTGAGTGCATGGCTACCTGAAACAGCGTGAGGAAGTTTCAGAATCTCACACCTTTCTCTTACCCTGAAGCTGACTGTGTGAAACGACGTGGGTGGGTTTCACAATCATGTATACCTTGCCTAATGACCCTGAAACTTTTTGACTGACTGACTCACTGACTGACACGACCACAGAACTTGAGTCAGTCACGTCTGAGTCACGCTGAGTGTAAGAAACGAAGTGACTGACTGACTCACTGACTCACAAACATAACCTGAGTCAGTTTAGAGTCAGGCGAAGTGTAAGAAACAACATGACTGACTGACTGACTGACTGGGCTTGCACGCATGACCTCAGAGCTAAGAGTCAGTCCCACCTAAGTCACGGTGAGTCACGGGTGAGTCACGGGGCGGCCAGGTATAGAGTGCAGATGTGTAATTACAGGTGTGACTTATGTGTCGTGTGCATCGTTTGTACATGAGAAGGAAGAGGTTAAAAAAAAGCTTTGTCGGAACGCAAGAACCACCAAGACGATCGTGAGACAGAAGAAAAATAGCGCCACACTCTATTTTTTTTTTCTCTATACATATTTCTTTTTTTTTTTTTTTTTCATTCCTGTTTCTTTGTCTTCCTTCCCTGGTGTGGGTTTTGGAGGAGTTACCCGTCACACTCGAGCGGTTTTCTGTGGTTTTTGGTCTTTTCTTAATTTGCTTTTCGTTTGTTTTTTGGCTTTTCAGTGACTGTACGTGTGTGTGTGTTTTTTCTATCTTGCTAATCTGTTTTTTGTGATTTTTTTTATTAATGTGTTTCAGCTCTCTCATTATTTTATTTATTTTTTGTTTGTTTGTTTGTATGTTTTTTGGTAATTATTTTTTTTTTCCCGCTGCACTTTTTGTTCCTCCTCCTTTCTTCGTGTTCTTTCTTTCTAATACTTTTTGGTGTCTTTCAATTGTTTTTTGGCTGTTTTTTTGGTCATTCATTCTTTCATTTCACATCTTTTTCACTCCTCCTCCTCCTCCTCCTTCGGTTTCTTTCATTCTAATCATTTTCTTTCGGTGTTTGTTAATTATCATGCTAATTTGTTCTGAGTTTGTGTTTTTTTAATGTTTCAGCTTTTTTTGTTTGTTTTTTCGTAATTCATTCATTCACTACACTTCATTTTTCACTCCTCCTCCTCCTCCTTCTTCGTTCTCCTTCCACTCAATAATTCTCCTTCCCTAGTTTATATTATCTAGTCTTTTTCTTCTTTTTTTGAGTAACAGTTTCACGCATAAATCCCTTTTTTGTTCCATCTTCTTTTCCAGCATTCATGAAGGGCCTTTTCTTTTCTTTTTCGTCGAGTTCACACAATTAAATATTTGCTTTTATCTTAATCTCAAACCCACGAATTCACACACAACACAATTCTACACGAGTCAATGGAACACTTACAGAAACACACACACAAAAAATATATAGTAATAAAAAATGATCTTCAAATCTTCGTTTCCATAACACAACGAGACTCGAAATTACAACACAATAATAGTAATAACAATAGTAAATAGTAAGCACATGATAGTAATAGTTTTTAGGGCAGAATAGAACAATGGATGGGGACTCGGGAACACTTCTATCAATATACATTTTTTTTTTTTACTTCAATGTCATTTTTCCATCAAGAAGAGCTTACCTACCCTAACCTCAACACCTAACAAACAAACAAACGGACGCACTCACTCTCGTAAACCTTTTAATATCAATGATTGTTTTTTTTTATTATCTTTAACAACATCTATCTCTATATATTTTTGCATTAATAATATATAACCTTTATCTCTCTCTCTTCCGTGGATCTTAACAATAATTTTAACATTTTTTTGTAACAATTCTCAACTATTTCTCATTCGTTTGATTTTGTTATTTTCCTTTTTTGATCAGTCTCAGTAATCTTACTTAACCACTAACATTTTTTTATCCCACACTCATTCTCTTTTTGCTATTCTTATCTTAATCAACAATTTCAGTCACACTAAACAATTTTTTTCACATTCTTCCTTCTTTTCCTCTTTCATTAACTTCAACAATTTTCATATCACATCCATCTACTCTTCTATCGGTCTTAATATTCTTAACTACTAATAGGTTATTTTTTTCTATTTTCCTTTTCTTTCCATAAACTCAAGACACAAACAATATATAAATACCTTTTCTTGCTCTTTAACTTTCCTTTATATACTCAATAATATTAAACAAACTGTGTATAAATCCCTTTCTTCTACTTCCTTTTCCATTCTATAAATTCAACAATCTGAAACAAACAATAAACCCCACTTTATTTACTTTTCTCTACCTTTTACAAAACAACTAACTCAATCCACTCTATTATAAATCATTTTCTTTAACATTTCGAAGATAACATTATTTTTTCAGTTTTTTTTAGTCGATTATTCACTAACCTTTTCCCTCTCTTAAACCCTTCACAAAAACAAATCATGCAGAACTTCCTCCTTCACATTCATCCGCTCTTCTATCTTGACCTCGCACGACCTGACCTCGGAGGACCCACACGTGACCTCTTCCCCCGGTGGCGTGTGTGTCCTCATCTCGTAACCTGGGAGGACTTAGCACGCCTCACCTGTCCTCCTCCTTCTCCTCCTAATCAACAACACAGGTAAGGTTACAACACGCCCAGAAGACATGTACTAAGCCCTGCCAGGTACCCAGCGTCCCTTGTCCCCGGGTAACTAAAGGGGTGACTCAACTGATCTTATACGTGAAAGAAAACGGGATATGTGTTTGCGTATAGATGGGGTGGGTTGCCCTCTCTCGTGCCCGCATTCGTAAAACTTCCCCGGTTTTGCGAATGGCGGACGAAAAGGCTTACAACGAAGAGGTTATTGACTTAAAAGAACGTTAACCATACTACACATGCATAAGTTTGTTGGTTTAAAGGAAATATTTGGGTTTGCGTCCTTTCTGATATTCCATTTTCCTCGTTTTTCTCATGTTTTTCCTTTCGTTAGTTTTGGCTTGGATTGAGATGACGAAAAGCGCTCGAGTGTGAGGGTGTGTTTCGATCTCAAATGTATAATCTCCTCCTCCTCCTCCACCTCGGTAGCAAGGAAAACAAAGGAACACCACGACACGCACGCACGCACACACACACGCGCACACGCACACACAGAAATATGGAAACTCAAGCGACAAGTGATCACAGTAACGTCACTCTCAATGTCAAAACGGAAGGTGCAAGGCGTTCACAAATAGCTTCGTTGCCCGTCTCAGCGCTGCCCCCTCGGTACGTTTTCTTGGACATGGCTCAGCGGAGGGGAGACTAGCGTGGAACTGCCGGCCTCGGAAATAGAAAACGGAAAGATGAAAACCCAAAAAAGCGACCACAATATTATTAAATCTTTTTACAGGGTGACACACAATAATTGCATGATGTGTTTTTAGCTTTTTTTTCACACGGTACGAGTATTAGAGTTATGGGTATTACTATTATTATTAGTAGTAGTATTTCAAAATGCTGACAAACCCCCCTTGATAATAGATGCGGTAAGATCACACGCCCCCCCACGAAAAACAGGAAAATTAAAGTACTGTATACCATGGTTGGAAAAAATCGGGTTTCGTAAATCTAAAAAACTTTCCGTATCCTAAAAATTTTCACTGATAGATAATATACACAAAAGCTATTTATTTATGTTATGTTATGTATGTATAGTGAAATAGAGGATTATAATTATGGAATCCTAAGATGGAATTATTATTATTATATTATTAGTATTATTAACTTGCAGAACTCACGATTAAAGGAGCTGAAAAGTGTATTATGATTATTATCATTATTATTATTATCATTATTATTTACTTAAGACAATCATCATTTAGCAGTGCGCGGCCTTACGTCTAAAAATATGGAGCTGAGAATCTCTTGCCATAGTTGTAGTCGTAGCAGTAGTAGTAATAGTAGTAGTAATAGTAGTAGTAGTAGTAGTAGTAGTAGTAGTAGTAGTAGTAGTAGTAGTAGTAGTAGTAGTAGTAGTAGTAGTAATAGCCTTTTTTCATAGGATATTAATAAATAAAATGTGCCTTGAGTGTTGTGAGAGAGAGAGAGAGGGAGAATACAAATAGATATATAGATAGATAGAACTAGATAGATATAGAAAGAAAAGAGTAAACCAGTTTCAACAGAGGAAGAAGGGAACAGGTAGAGATATAGATAGATAGATAGACAGATAGAAAGATAGAAAGATAGATAGAAAGACAGCAAAAGAGAAAGTGTTAATCAGCTTCTTCTTTGCATATTAAACATTTTGAGTTGAACGGCTGGTTAGGTTAGGTAAGGTAAGGTTACAGATAGATAGAGATAGATACAGAGATAGAAAGTTAGACAGCAAGAGAGAAAGTGTTAATCAGCTTCTTCTTTGCATATAAACATTTTGAGTTGAGCGGCGGGTAGGTATGGTTAGGTATGGTTAGGTAAGGTTAGGTAAGGTTGGGTATGGTTACATCACGACTAATACGACTCTACACCACTAGTGGGGGGCGTAGTTCCCGTCTCTGCACGGGTACGTGGCGCACACTCTTGAACAGGTGAGGTCAAATTAGGTTAGATTAAGTTAGGTAAGGTTAGGTAATGCTTGGTACGGTTAGGTCAGGTTAGATAAGGTCAGGTTCGGTAAGGTAAGGTAAAGTAAGGTAAGGTAAGGTAAGGTTAGGTAAGGTTAGGTAGGTTAGGTAAGGTTAGGTAGATTAGGTAAGGTAAGGTAAGGTAAGGTTATGTAAGGTTAGCAAGGGTTAGGTAGGGTTAGGTAGGGTTATGTAAGGTTAGGTAGGGTTATGTAAGGTTATGTAAGGTTATGTAAGGTTATGTCCGGTTAAGTTAGGTCAGATTAGGTTTGGTAGGAGTCATCTATGATAATTTTGAGTGTGAATCACAATGGGAGTATTTTCCAGAGCGCCCCGTCCATGGTTAGTTTCTCAGCTCGGGGACCACATACCCGTAGAGAGACTGGGAACACGGCCGGTGGAGAGGACGAACAAACGAAGGGTCGGCAGCTGTGTGTACAAAGTGTGTGTGGAGTGAAGGCATCTACGCAGGACACACGGGGGCCTGCGAGCACACGTGAGGACAGCGAGTTGTACCATCAGAGTGAGTAACGGAGAGTGAGGCAGCAAGGCAACGCTCGTAAACCGCTGGGAGTGTATCGCTTTAGAGAGTCCTTTGGCGTCCTATCGTTAAGGCGACGGAGAGAGTGTGTGAGTGAGTGTGTGAGGGGATAATAAAAGGCTAACACAGGCGCCCTTAAAGCCGTTGAAAGTCCATCGTGTGTTGTGCATCCTTACGACGTGAAATTGACGTAAGGAAATTCAGAGACAAAACAGGAGAAAAATTACTTTGTTGGAGTGTCGTAAGGAAGTTCAGGGACAAAATAGGAGAAATTATCGTATATTCATAGTGTGTTGTATTTCCTTACGTTAGAGTATCGTAAGAAAGTTCAAGAGGCAAAACGAGAGGGAAATTATCGTATATTCATAGTGTGTTGTTCTTCCTTACGTGAAAGTGACGTAAGAAAATTCAGGGACAAAAGAGGATGAAAATTACCGTACATTACAGTTACGTCTTACCACTAGCTTTATAAAGTCAAAACCGGCACACTCTTACTGTTAGTGATATATAGTTTTCCTTTTTAGCGATAATGCGACACCACCACACTCGAGAACGAAGGAAAGGTCCACGCGTTGTGTTTGTGTTTCGGAACATCAACACACAGTGAGACTTTGTGAATCGCGGAAACACTCGCAAGCTAAACAGTTTATAAGTGTCAAAAAATATCTGGACAAAGGTTTCGTAAGAGCTAAAGACAATTCACTTTTCCTTTCATAAATTCCAAACGCTAATATGCTCGTGTTCCAAGCACTTCGAAGCCTCACTGAGGCCAACACTCTGAAGCATTGGTTGCTGCATTCTTCAAGTGACGAACGTTGAAGAATCTGGATTTTCTTTCCTTTTTCTTTCTTTCATTTCTTTCAATTTCATGTTACTCTTGTTTTCTCACTACAACTTTCACTTTTACGTTTCCTGTCATGTTTGTTTCCACTCCTTATTTTGTTTTGAGTCCTGTTATCATTTTCTTTTTCTCCTGTTCTGCTTTTCATTCTCGTCTTCCTGGTCACTTCTGTTTTATCAGCGTTTGTTTTTTCGCGCCAGTTTCCATTTTTCACATTTTTCAGATTCTAGTTTCCTCTGCCTCACCATTTTCATTTCCGACCATTCTTCACTTTACACACACACACACACACACACACACACACACACACACACACACACACACACACACACACACACACACATAACACATCCGCAGCACCGTCTCCAACACTTAAATTGAACCAACCAATCATCAAACCGAGGCTATGGTAGTTAGTGGCAAGAGTAGTGGTAGTGGTGGTGGTGGTGGCGGCGATGAGCTAATTCTCTACTCACTACTTCAGGTTTGTGTTCCGGCTGTGTTGCGCGGACTGACCGAGACTCGTCCTTAGTAACACTAGGAAAAGTTATGAACAGCTACGTCTGCGTTTTCTGTATATCTAGTTAAGACGCTAAGGGGGGCACTAATGCATTTCTTACGTGTATTATGACTAGTAGGGTTTTAAGTAGAAAGGTAATCTGGTATAACGTTTTCTTCACCGTTAAATAATGTACTACTTGAAATTCTTCCAGAGTATAAATGTTTTCGTCTACTTCAATTCTTCTTCATTTTTCTTATTATTTTTCATCATTCTTCATTTTCTTCTTTTCATTCTCCTTCTTCTTCTTCTCCTCCCTCTCATTGTCCTTCTTCTTCTACTCATTTTCCTTCTTTTTCTGCTTCTTCTCCTTTATCATTCTTTTTCTTGATTCTCCTTCATTCTTTCCACGTATATACTTCGGGAGAAAACTTAAATAAAACTTTGCTAATCTTTAAAATCTTACTAGTAAAACCTCACACGCTCCCCTTACATTTTTATTCTCATTATTATTTTCATTTTTATTCTCCCTATTCTCATTCTTCTTGTTATTTTCATCATTATTCTGGGGTAACATTTTTCCTCTAGTATACAAAACTCGGGAGAATTCGCATAGCCAGAATTCGCGTAAACTGAATTCGCATATATTGAGTTCGCATATAACGAGACTGAGCGTACTATAAGTGAAGCAAGCGCGTGAACCCTCAAGTGAACCGTTCGAACCACCCTCTATACCCCTCGACTCCTACACTACACTTGGTGGGGGGGGCATTACTAAGAAGGTTCCGGGAGTTGTTTCGAAGCAGTCTCGGATTCGGGTTCACTTTACATAATGAACCGTGAACTGAAGAACCATTTCGTAACTTTCCAAACCAGACCAGACCGTGAAGTAAAAATATACTGCTTCGGTCTCGCTCATTCACTGCTTCGAAACAATATAAGTGAAACTGGTTCATTGGGTTGCTTCATATAAGTGATTCAGTTTCCGTTGAGTTTCGGTGGCGTATGAAGGAGCGCTGGTTGTTGATTCTAGCGCTAAATGTTTCTTTTTTTGTTTTTTTCTTCTATCAGTTTCAAGTTTCCAAGAGAGAAAGTTTCGAACCCCAAGTGAACCTGACTCTTCTGCTTCACTTGAGGGGATTCGAAGTGTTTGTGCGACAGACTCGAACAGGATACATCAAGTTTTAGAGAGGAGGAGGAGGAGGAGGAGGAGGAGACTAAAGGAAGGAAGGAGAACTGGAGGGAGTGGGAGTGAGTAAGGACTGGGATGAGGGGAGGAGGAAAAGGAGGAGGAGGATACTAAAGGAAGGAAGGAGGGAGGGAGAGAAAGAGAGAGAAGGAAGGAGAACTTGAGAGACGGAGGAAAGAATAATACTAAAGAGAGAGAGAGGAAGAAGGAGAATTAGTGGGGAGAGGGCAAGGAGAGAAGGAGCATATGAAGGAGAGGTAGGGAGAGAGGAGGGAGATAGAGAAGGGAGATTAAGAGAGGGGTAAGAGGAAGTAAGGGGGAGGAAGGGAGAAGAAGGGAATGGGGAGAGGAGAGGTAAGGAGAAGAAGAGAGAGATGATAAAGAGGGGAGGATAAGAATGGGAAGGTGGGGGGGAGAGAGAAGGGGAAGATAACGAGGGGGGAGAAGGGGAAAGTGAAGGGGGAGTGAATAGAGAGGAAGAGGGGATAAGGGGGTAGGCAAGGGCGGGAGGTTGAAGGGCGTGGTAACTGATCTATAACTCTCTTGGACATAACTTCCCCTCCCCTTTAAGTTCACGGCAATAATGGCTTCACTTCACAGACGGACATCCTTGGTTAGTCTCTCTTCCTCCTCCTCCTCCTCCTTCTTTGTCTCATCTCCGTGCACGACCTACGATGTTTTTCACTATGTTAAGATTTGTATTTGCTTCCTGTTAACGCCTTTTCCTTCATCAGTTCATAACACACATCTCCTCCTCTTCTCCTTCCTCCTCTTCTTCTTCCTTCTCCTCCTCCTTCCTTTCCTCTTCACTTATCCTCAGTCTAACTACTTCACATCAACCACTTCTTCTTCTTCTTCTTCTTCTTCTTCTTCATTGGTCAGTATTTGTTTACGTGCGAATTTCAGTTCTCTTCCAATCATCTCTCCCTCTTCTCTTTTTCATTTTTTTTCTCCTCTCTCTCCTCCTACTAATGTCTCATTCAACACACGTCGTCTTTCTCTCTTCTCTTCTTCTTTCCTCTCCTCTTCCTCACCTCACTTGACGACCCTCTTCAAACACGTCAAATTTTGCATTCCTCTTCCACTTTGCTCTTTACCTCTTCTCTTTCCCTCTTCTCCTTCCCTGTTCTAATTTCCTCTTCTCTCCTCTCTTTTCTTCACCTCTTACTCTAGTCTTACAGTATGGACTTCTCTCTCCCTCTCCTCTTTCTCTCTCTCTCCTCTCCTCTCCTCGTGTCTCTCTCCACACACGTCTAATCTTACACTAGCGACACCGAGACATCAAAACGGGAACACAAGAGAGTCGAAACAGTTTGACGTCACAACATCGTAATTTGAGCTTCGTTTAGTTTAGTTTTACCTTCTGTTTCACGTTGACTTACTCTCCTATCACGTGTTTGGTTTCTGTGGTCTGTGTGTGTGTGTGTGTGTGTGTGTGTGTGTGTGTGTGTGTGTGTGTGTGTGTGTGTTGTATTTTTTTTATAGTCTTCCATTGTCCTCTTCGCTGTATCTGTTTTATAGTTGTGTTCTCGTTGTCATGGTTTGGATTTGCGTACGTTGATGTTTGGTGGTGTGGTGATCGCTGTAGTAGTAGTAGTAGCAATAGTAGTAGTAGTAGTAGAAGTAGTAGTAGTAGTAGTAGTAATAGTAGTAGCAGCGATGCACCTCCACACACCAATACAGTAAAAAATAAACACTAAAATGGGCCACTTTTCAGCAGCCCTTCACATCCACTTCAAACAAACAGTAAAGCCTCTCCACAGACAGACCACACGTGCCATTCAGACCCCAGCAGGCCCGGGAGGCGGTGGAGGCAGCCCGGCGGACCACACCTCGCTGACGGAGACCTTCCCTTCCTAGTCCACGGTCTCGATGGCCACGGTGGTCTCTGCCTTCTTGGTGTCCCGGGAGGGGCTGGGGCTCTTGGGGACCGGCGCGGGGGAGGTGGGGCCGTGGTTGGACCCCGTGGCGGAGACAGCGGACATGGCGCTCCCTCGACGACCGCCTGAAACATCAACTGAGGGTCACTTAGGCGGTCCCCAACAGTCCCCGGCTCCCGTCCCAGCCGTGTCGTGACCTAAGCTTGTCTGACTTAACTTGACCCAAAAGAAACATAACTTACATTCCGCCTAAGCTATCCCACCCAACCTTCTTTGTCTTATATAATTACCCCTGTCACCTTTCCTACCCGTGTCCTGACCTAGGTTTGTCTGACTCAACTTGATCCAACAGAAACGGGACTCAAAATCTATCTACATTCGCCTAACCTATCTCAACCTTCTTTGTCCTATATATTTGTCCCTGTCACCTTTCCTAGCCGCGTCATAATCTAGGCTTTAACTTTACTTAACCCAAAATATCGTAGCCCAGTCTTAAGCAGTCTAACCTAACCTTTGTCTGTCCCATACATGTCCTTTGCACCTGTCCTGGCCGTGATCTAAGCTTGTCTAAGTAAACCTGAGCCAGAGAAACACAAATGAATTAATCCTCACCTCAACCTAACAGTAACGTAACCTAATCAAACCTTTTATGCCCTACACACCTGTCCCTTGCACCTGTCCTGGTTGTGTCATGATTCAAGCTTGTCTAAGTGAGCCTGACCCATAGAAACACTAATAAATAAATCCTGACCTTAATCTAATATCAACGTAACCTAGTCCAGCTTTTTCTGCCCTACACACCTGTCCTCTGCACCTGTCCTGGCCGTGCCGTGACGTAAGCTAATCTAACTTTACCTAAGCCAAAGAAACCCAAACAAATCAATTCTCACCTCATCTTAACATCAACGTAACCTAGTCCAACCTTTTATCCCCTACACACCTCTCCTTTACTTTTCACCACCTAACTTGGTTTCTACCTTATCCTATTCTTTCTATTGCCTTTTCCACTCCAGCTCGGATCTAACCTAAACGACGGCTACTCAATCAGTGTTACCCTTTTCCTTCGCTACTCTCTATACTCTATGCTTTGTTCTCTACGATGTCCCTCTAAAAATACTAAAGAACTGTATATGTTATTCTTTACATGTCCTAAAATCTCACTCTAATCTTCTCGTTATGATGTTCCTCTAAAAAGTAACAAAAAGCCTCTATATCTATTTTTTTATATATCCTAAAATCTCGTCCTAATTTTCTCGCTATGATGTTCCTCTACAAAGACTACCAAAAGACTGTATATCTAATTTTTCTACATATCCTAAAATCTTGCTCTAATCTGGCTATGTTGTTCCTCTAAGGGGATAACAAAAAGCCTGTATATCTATTTTTTTTTTACATATACTAAAATCTCGCTCTAATCTCGCTCTGATGTTCCTCTAAGAAATACTAAAAAAACAACTGTCTGTCTATTATTTTTACATGTCCTAAAATCTCGCTCTACTCTTCCCCTTCACAATCTGTACATTAACACAATAACACTGAACACTAATAGATAAATAATCACAGGGACACAACCAGCACCACTAACAACTAACAACCCACTAACAACCACACGTCACTAACAGAAATTACTTCAACCTAAACACTGACATTCACACTACACAAAGGACAAGACAGTTCCTCGTGGTATTCGGGTTAAAATCTTTACCTTCTAACACTAACTAATAACTATGAAAATAAACAGAACCAGCGCGTTTAACTTAACTAGGCGAAAAAGCCCCGCCCCCTTACTCCCGTTTTCTTTAGTTCATGATAGATTAGTCCTCCTTGAAACGTCTTATAGGTCATTTTTTGTCGCTTAAGAGGTGAAGGGGTCATGGTTTATTAAAGTGGGTCAATCATATGTATGAAAATGGGCGGGAAAAGGAGAAAGGGGAGGAGCCTATTCGCCAAGTTATCCTGAATGGGCTGTGTGTGGTAAATCTTATTCATAAATTTACTATATAAGCACTTCTACTCTATTTGGGTTCCGACATCTTCGTCATTCACTACTAACTATATTTTTTACATTCATTATCATTTCCTATTCTATTGCTTATTGCTATTCATTATTCATCAACTACAACCTATTTTTCATTCACTAACACCTTTGCTACGTCAGTTGCCTTCTATTCTTCAGCCACTACGACCTGTGTTTCATTACTGTCTATTCTTCATCCACTACCGTCTCTGATTCATCCAGTATTTCCTATTCTTCATTCACTACCACCTACTCTACACTCATTGCTATGTACTCTTCAGCCACTGCCTCCTATATTCACTAGTGTCTTTTCTAAGCCTCTTGAGATCCATATTCTACACCGTACGTCTTTTGTTCTCATTCTTACCAGCACATTCAAAACACTCCCTTGGCAAACTTTATACCTCCAAGCACATACACTCTGACCACACCATTCCCGAGAGCAGGACTACTGAGACAAGTTGAGATCTACGCAGAGGTCTGGATAAATATTGTAGCTGGACCCCAGGTTGCAGGAGTAGACAAATATAATGAAACAACATGATGGTCCTGGCGTTGGATTCTTGCAAGTGTGTTTCCTGGACTGACTGTTGGCCAGATCCAGGAAACACACTTGCAAGAATCCATCGCCAGGACCATCATGTTATATTATTTTAATTGTCTATTCCTGGAGCCTGGGGTCCAGCTACAACACTCAGAAGGTCCGGATTCGAACCGCGGGCCGCCAGTTGAGTAGCCCTGACCTAGAGTTCATCTCATTACCCAGCTTCGTCCTCTATGCAAGAACTGTAATGGCGTTTGACTGTCCCTCTCTCTATACCTCAATATATACACACTCACACAGATCCGAAACACAGATCAAGTTGTTATTTGATCAATCCGTTCCCCAGCATGACATTACAAAATCTAGTAACACTTAAAAATGCAGATTAGTGTTATCTATCTATTCATTCCCAGCAGTCCGTCCTGTCACCATTCTTTATTCTATTCATTCACACCATCACCACCACCACCAACACCATCACCATCACCATAACCAAACCTAACTTGTCCATTCTTACGCAATCCTGATATAAAGGCCTATTCATCTACACCACCACTACAAGCACCATTATCACCACACTCAGTTTCACCACTCCAACACCCAGCATCACCTACACCACCACTACAACCTCCCCCACCACCACCACCACCATAACATTGCCACACACCTGTATACACAAAAAAGTCTTCCTATGTCATGATTCGGTGAACATTCTCTAACATAAAACAAAATCTTCTAAACACAACATGAGTCCACTAAAAAATTACAAATACATGAGAGGTTGAATCTTCGTGTCTGAATATGTAAAGAAATGTTACACTTTGTTTTATTCTTAATTAATTTAAAGAGTTAAAAGTAATTGATCTTTTTGTAATTTGAATTTGATTGCTTTATTCTTTACATGTTAGAATATTATGTGGAAAAGTTATGTATATATATTTTTTTTGTTTTTTGGTTACTTTGAAATTAAAACAGTAATAAATTTTTGTATTTTTGGAGTTTGACTGACTTAGTTTTTTGTGTATTTTAGAAACATTTACAATATAGATGGAGTTGTTTTCTTTTTAGTTTAATGTGAATCAACAACCTCCGTTTTCCTTTTATATCCTCATCTTTATTACTTAATACTTCACAAAACAACAACAATAACTAACACAACATGATGCAAAAATTACCTAAAACAATTTACTAATTGAAAAAAAAAAATACAAAATTGACCAAAACACACACACACACACACACACACACACACACACACACACACACACACACACACACACACACACACATATACAAGCACATACGAGTACAAGCTAGCAAAGGCAACAAGCTATATATGTACATGACTATTCTTGCACGATCTTAGCTTCTTGAGTCACCGCTCCGCTAGCAAACACTACGAGTACAGATCATGACTAGGACAGCATTCACGCCGCCACACAGCACTCAGCCAGCACACAGCACAGCACAGCACAGCACAGCACGGGAGCAACACAATGCCAGCGACACACTAAGCAAGTCAACACACCTTCCTCTCTTATCGATTGACTTAGAGGTTTGTTAAGGTTATTATTATTCATTTTATTCTTTGTTTTGTATTGTAGTTTTTTGTGACTTTTTTGTACGATTTTTTTTCTCTATCTTTTTTTTTCTAGTTTTTGATGAAGGAACAATAGCAATGATGATGAAAAGAATGAAAAATAATAAGAATAACAGCGAAAATAATAATAATAATAATAATAATAATAATAATAATAATAATACAAGGCTTTTTCATGTATAACCTAACACCGATTTTGCAAGTAACTTTATTCGTAGTGATCTTTATCGCAGCGAGAAAATAAAGAAAATAAAACAAATAAATATAAACTGACAAAAAATACCTCACATTAATTCATATCCTGTCTTATTTTTTTTTTATTCGAGTGCAATCTAAAAATATGTTCTAAGTAATTTTATTCATTACCATCGCGAGAAAATAAAGAAAAATAACCAAATAAATAACAAACCAAATAACAATAAGATCTTCACATTAATCAAATATATCCTGTCATCGTTAAGTCATTTTTCATCCGCATAAAAATTATAAATATGTTCCAAAGTAATATCATTCTTTACCATCGCGAAAAAATAAAGAAAAATAACTAAGTAACAAAACTATCTCACTAATTCACACTAATTAGATACATCATGGCTTCATTAAACCATTTTTCATCCGTGTGCAGCCTAACTTTTATCATTGTCTAACACCAAAGGAAAATAATCAACTAAAAATAATAAAAATATACTATCATTATCGAAATTGTTACTATTATCATTATTATCTTTATCATTTCTCTCCTCGTCTATCTTCCTCTCAGCTCACCAATGCAGCAAGACAAGCGTAACCAACACGATGCTCTGGAGGATGTAAGGTCGAAACTCACGCCTCCGCTAAGCCTGAACAAAGCTCTATAGTCTCGGCGTGAGCCCTGTGGTCCTCTGCACGGCCTCACTCTGAGCCAAGCGCCGCGTGGAGGCTAAAAACTGTGTCCTTTAAAAGCTACACGATAAAAACATTTGTCCTTTCAAAATCGTGAGTCTAATAAAGATTTCGTTGTCGTTTTGTGTCTCAGATTCTGGGAACAACAACATCGACAAAAAGAAAAAGAAAATATATAAAACTGGACGTGCAAAGTAAGTCCTTGAAAAGCATAATTCTAGTGAAGCTTTCGTTGTCGTGTTCAAATATCTAAACTCTTAGGCACGAAAGAATAAAGAAAAACTATGAGGTAAAATTGAACGAACTATTTGCTAATTACACGGACTTGAGGAGCTAGTTAAATGACTAAATTATATATATACACATACATGTATATGCACACACATACGTATACATATATATATACATATAGAAAACATATATCATAAAAAAAGCAAAAATGAAAATGAAACTGGAAAATCTGAAAGAATAAAAAAAACAAAAACATGAACCACTAATACTATACGTAAAAAAATAATAAAGAAATACGTCAATAATTAACAGCTTAGTGTGTGTGTGTGTGTGTGTGTGTGTGTGTGTGTGTGTGTGTGTGTGTGTGTGTGTGTGCAAAACCAAACCAGTATTCACCACACACTTCAAAACTCTGTCCTATCCTGAGTGCCTGACATACATTCACTTTTCCAATGAATCAAAAAAACAAACACTCAAATCTTTCACTCTTGGAACCCAATAAACAAAACCACCATCAATAACCTTCAAAACAAAACAAAAATCTGACGTACACACAGACACAGAGAGAACGACTAAATAACAACAAAATAATCCAATACACAACACGTAATAACACCGATCAAACAACACAGAACCAAAAAAGGGGAAAAAAGATCAAATGGAAGGAAAATCAACCCAAAACTATGTAATTCTTCTTCCAGTGTTAATGTTAATGTAGATACTAGCGTGTTCATCCCCTTCTTTGTATAATCTGTCTAGTCTATTGCGGTTTAACATGTTGTAAAAGAAGGATCCTTATAATAATAGTGTGAATTTTACTTATATAAAATTAAGAAGAGTGTAGGAGAGGAATCACTACCAAGAGAATAGAAATAGTAATGATAATGATAGTAATAGGAAATAGTTAATTGGTTAGTTCTACTTATATATATAATTAAGAAGAGTGTAGGAGAGGAATCACTACCAAGAGAATAGAAATAGTAATGATAATGATAGTAATAGGAAATAGTTAATTGGTTAGTTCTACAGGTAACATAATTATAAGTGTTAATTTTACTTACATATAATAAAGAAAAGTGTAGGAGAGGAATTACTACCAAGAGAACAGAAATAGTAGTAATAGTAATAGATAGACAATGTTACAGATACTTAGATAATGTAGCAGAGATAGTGATACAAGAGTCTGACTAATACTTAGGAGCAATATAGTTTTATGTGATACAAAGGACTGAGTGGAAACAAAGAGAAGTATATAGAGTTTAGGTGTTGGAAAGAAAGTAGAAACGGATTGAAAGGATTATATAGGACAGAAAATACTAACACTAATCAAGGCTCAGGTAAGTTATACAAAGGTTTGAGTGGAAACAAAGAGAAGTATATAGAGTTTAGGTGTTGGAAAGAAAGTAGAAACAGATTGAAAGGATTATATAGGACAGAAAATACTAACACTAATCAAGGCTCAGGTAAGTTATACAAAGGTCTAAGTATTGTTTACAAGTTGGAGAGAAAGAAGAACCGGATAAAAAGGAGAATCTTGAACAGGAAATACTAATACTAATCAAGGCTCAGGTAAGTTATACAAAGGTCTGAGTATTGTTTACAAGTTGGAACGAAAGTAGAAACGGATAAAAAGGAGAATCTTGAACAGGAAATACTAACATTAATCAAGGCTCAGGTAAGTTATACAAAGGTTTACAAGGAGAGAGAAAGAAGAACCGGATAAAGAGAATCTAGAACAGGAAATACTAATACTTATCAAGGCTCAGGTAAGTTATACAAAGGTCTGAGTATTGTTTACAAGTTGGAGAGAAAGAAGAACCGGATAAAAGGAGAATCTAGAACAGGAAATACTAATACTTATCAAGGCTCAGGTAAGTTATACAAAGGTCTGAGTATTGTTTACAAGTTGGAGAGAAAGAAGAACCGGATAAAAGGAGAATCTTGAACAGGAAATACTAACACTAATCAAGGCTCAGGTAAGTTATACAAAGGTCTGAGTATTGTTTACAAGTTGGAGAGAAAGAAGAACCGGATAAAAGGAGAATCTAGAACAGGAAATACTAATACCAAATAGACAAAAAGGTAAGTGTGCAGGTGTTTCCAAAGGTAGTTAATTAAAAAAGAATCAGCGCATCGCTCTAACCAATCTCTAAATCTGGTTGGACAGGTGACTCTCCCTCTAATTAAAAACTAGTATACAGGTAGGTATAGTGTCTCCCATGAGGGTGGTGGTGGAGGGGAAAGTCGTACAGGTGTGGAACTAAAGGTACAATAAGGTCACGTCTGGTACAGGTAAAAATCTAGGGGTATGACAGCTGTAGGTACACAAAAAGATTTCAATCCGATCCGCCTTACTCTTAAATCCCCTTGTTCCTTGGCGCTCAATTCCCTTGCGGCGAGTCACAGGGGTAGAGAGAGAGAGAGAGAGAGAGAGAGAGAGAGAGAGAGAGAGAGAGAGAGAGAGAGAGAGAGAGAGAGAGAGAGAGAGAGAGAGAGAGAGAGAGAGAGAGAGAGAGAGAGAGAGAGAGAGAGAGAGAGAGAGAGAGAGAGAGAGAGAGAAATAGGGAAATGGAAACGCACTTTCTACCCTCTCTCTCCCTTACATGGTAGAGAAGAGAGAAAGAGAAGAGAGAAAAAGAGAGTGAGAGAGAGAGAAGAATTGGGAATGGAACAGGCCACTCCTCACTCTCCCTCACACTCCCCTCTCTCCCTTTCCATACCACGTGACTCGCCGCGCAGAAAGGACCCACCGAGGCACAGTGAGCATATATAAGGAGACTCAACACATCACTAGCAGCTGTAGACGAAAGGTAACAGGTATAACAGGTAACAGGTAACGAGTGTAAAGTACCAGGTGGTCAACTAGACTAGAGCAAAGGTGTGTCCGGAGGCAAGCAAGCACACAGGTGACAGAGGCGAGGCAGACACAGGTGCGCACAGGGACAGGTGAAGGCAGGTGTCCATGGAGCCAGGTGTGGACAGATAAACAAAGATAAAGATACTCACGCACGCCTGATTTTGTTTTTGAACGTCGTGTAAAGTAGTCTTGATAAACAATAGTGTGGCTGATTTTTTTTATTTATTTTTTTATTTTATTTTTTATATACCCGTTTTTTTTAAGGTTATTGGTTTTGTTGGTTGTTTTTATTACTTTTTACGATTGAGTTTGTATTGTTAGTCTTGACAAATAAAAATGTGGCTGATTTGTCGTTGTTTTACTCGTTTTTCAAGGCGTGGTTACTTGCAACAAAATAAAAATACTAATACATCATCTGTCTCTCCTATAACTTGAATGAGAGTTTTTATAATTATTCTGAAAACGATAAATGGAGGTAAAATGACAACCTAGCCACAGACAACTTGAATGCGAGGTTTTACTTACTCTGAAATATGATAAATGAAAGTACAAAGCCACTCGCCACATTACTGTTAATAAATAATAATAGGTGTCTCTTAAACTTTGAATGCGAGGTTTGTCCTTATTCTGAAACAAGATAAATGAAAGTACAAAGCCACAACAGCCTCACATCTTAATGAATACTAACTTGAATGCGATTTTTTCCCCTTATTCTGAAGTAAACTAAATTGAAGTAAAATCCACGGTCGCCGCACAGATCATTCAGTACTAACACGTTACTTGTCTCTAAAGTGAATGCGAGTATTTTTAATTACTTCGAAACAAGCCAAATTGAAGGACAAAACCACACTCACCACACAATTCATTCAGTACTAACACGTTACTTGTCTCTAAAGTGAATGCAAGTATTTTTAATTACTCTGAAACAAGCCAAATTGAAGGACAAAACCACGCTCACCAAACAACTCATTCAGTACTAACACGTTACTTGTCTCTAAAGTGAATGCGAGTATTTTTAATTACTCTGAAACAAGCCAAATTAAAGGACAAAACCACGCTCACCAAACAACTCATTCAGTACTAACACGTTACTTGTCTCTAAAGTGAATGCGAGTATTTTTAATTACTCCGAAACAAGCCAAATTGAAGGACAAAACCACACTCGCCACACAACTGTTAACAAATACCAAACACGACGTTCAGGACACCAGGCGGACACAGGTAATGAGGCAGAGGTGCAAGGTGTACATGCGGAAGGGCTGTTAGTTACTTACCGTTGCGTCCCCCGCCACCCGCCGTGCCGCGAGCCGTCAGGTATTTCAACAGGTAAGCCAATTAATTAAGCGACTTCCCCCGCCCCCCTTTCTCTCTTCGCCCCCCCCTATCCTTTCCCCCCTCCCTTCCTTCCCCCCGTCGCCCCTTCTCCCTATGCCACCGCCGTCAAAAATGTGTCTAGCGAGAGTTGAATTTTTTTTTTTTAGTTAGAATTATTTTGTTTGAGTTTTATGAATGATCGAGAGTTTGATGTTTGTATTTGACTCTTGTTTTCTTTCTTCTTTCAAATCGTTCTTCTTTTGTTTTGTTTTGTTTTGATTCAGTTCGTAGTATTTTTTTTTTTTTGGCGTTTTTTATGAATGAATGATCGAGAGTTTGATGTATAATTTGTTTTCTTTTCTTTTCATTCACTTTTTTGGGGTTTGGTTTTCTTTAATGAGTGAATGACCGCCGCGAGTTTAGTGTTTATTTCATTCTTTAATCTTTTCTTCATTGTTTTATCAATATTAACTTACTTCTTGTTGTTGTTGTTTTTATAAGAGGGGGGGAGGGGAACTACCTAACTCGTGTCTCTTTCTTCCATTTAGTGTTTGTTTCGTTGTTTTTTTTTTTTTTTGCTCGTTTTTTGTCTTCTTTTTTATAATTGTTCAACGGTCTGATCTTTATTTAGTTCTCTTTTTTTTTTCTTTTTTCATTATTAACTAAATTTATGATAGGCCTACCTTTTGGGGGGATTGACTAACTCCGCTTTGTGTGTGTGTGTGTGTGTGTGTGTGTGTGTGTGTGTGTGTGTTTGCTAAATAAAATAAATATAACAAATTGATTTTCGAATGTAAGGGTTTCAAATTTACGATGAGTGTTTTTTTACTTTAATTTATGTGAATTCTGAATGTGTGTGTTTGTATTGCTTTATTTATTTTTATTATTATGGTGTTTTATTCTGTTTACTAGAAATAATAATAAAAATTTAGGATTCCAATGTAAGGGATTTAATTTTATGATGTGTGTTTATATGTATTCTGAATGTTTGTCTTGTTTTATTTATGTTCGTTATTATTGTCGTCTTTTATTCTGTTTGCTAATAAATAATAATAAAAACAAGTTACGATTCGAATATCAGGGATTGAATACTATAATATGTGTTTTACTTCCATTCATAAGTATTCTGAATGAGTGTGTGTGTGTGTGTGTGTGTGTGTGTGTGTGTGTGTGTGTGTGTGTGTGTGTGTGTGTGTGTGTGTGTGTGTGTGTGTGTGTGTGTGTGTGTGTGTGTGTGTGTGTGTGTGTGTGTGTGTGTGTGTGTGTGTTGTTGTATTTATGTTCATTATTATTGTCGTGTTTTATTCTGTTTGCTAATAAATAAATAAAAGCAAGTTAAGATTCAAATATAAGGGAATATAATATGTGTTCTACTTCCATTTATATGTATTCTGAATGTGGGTCTTGTTATATTTTCATTCTTACTCTGTTTTTGTTTCCTGGATGTAAATTTGTCTTTTTTTCTGTTGGCTAAAAAATATATTAAAAACAAGTTATGATTCGAATATCAGGGATTGAATACTATAATATGTGTTTTAATTTCATTTATATGTATTCTGAACGTGAGTCTTGTTATATTTTCATTCTTACTCTGTTTTTGTTTCCTGGATGTATTTTTTTTTTTTTTGTTGTTGTTGGCTAAAAATATATTAAAAAAACAAGTTAACATTCGCCTGTAAGAGATTTCATATTATAATGTATGTGTTTTTTCCTTAAAATATTGTATCTAAAAGTGTGTCTTGCTCTATTTAATCGTTATTGTGTTTTCTGTGCTAATAATAATAATAAAAATAACAATAACAATAATGATATGCAAGTTAATTTTCGAATGTATAAGCGTTGGTCAATTGGTTGTGATTGTATATTTGCGATTCCGATAAATTGATTTCGATATTAATTGCTATGGCGGTTTGGAATGTTGTTAGCTGTTTGGAATGTTATGCCAGATTGCGACGACATTAGTGTGTTCCGATCCAATTTGTGTGTGTGTGTGTGTGTGTGTGTGTGTGTGTGTGTGTGTGTGTGTATATGTGTGTGTGTGTCTCTTACAAAGTCGCGACACAGCGGGTGGGGTTGGTGGGGGGGAGGTGGGAAGAAGGTTGAGGTTGAAGTTGGTGTTCTCGTGAGTGAGGACCAAGATCAGAGGTTGGGTTGACTGTCCGGGTGTTGGCGAAGGGACAAAGATACATTAGAAGACCCCTCCCCTTAATGACTTGACTCCCGTATGTTGTCTGGCTGAAGAAGAGGTAGAAAGGAGAGAGACAGGAAGAGGTAAAAGGGTGAAGAAAAAGATGGAAGAATTAATAGAGAAAATAAAGTGAAATAAAGTTAGAGAGAAGAATATATTACAAAAGGAAAATGAGGATGAGAGAGAGTGTGAGAGAGAGAGAGATAATGAGAGAAGAAGAGAGACAGGACGGGGAGAAGAGAGTGAAAGGAGGAGAAAAGAAGATAGGGTGAATTAGGTAAAAGAAAGAGAGTGGGAAGAAGAGAAGAAGAGAAGGGAAAGGGTGGAAAAAAAGTATATTGTGAGCATGAATAGGAGAAAAAAAATGGTAATAAGGAAAAAAAGAAAAAAAAGAATATTGTCGAATGGAGAGAGAAAAAAAAGAGAAGGAAAGGAAGGGAGGAAGGAGGAGAATAAGCTCAAGTAGAAGGAGGAGGAGGAGGAGGAGGAGGTGGAGAAAAGGAAGGAGAAAAGAAATAGTAATAAGGAAAAAAAGAAGAAAAAACAGAATATTGTCAAAGAGAGAAAGAAAGAGAAAGGAAAGTAAAAGGAAGAAGGAGGAAAATGAGATGGAATCAGAGTACGCGATCAAGTAGGAGGAGGAGGAGGAGGAGAGGAGGAGGAGGAGGAAGAAGAGGAAGAGGAGGAAGTATTATGACAAGAGGCTTAACACGGATGAAGGACGAGAGAAAATGAGGAAAGAGAAGAAGGGGAAGGAAAAAGAGTAATGAAGGAGTGAGAGGAGGAAAGATAGACAGACAGATAGATAGATAAACAGATAGATAGACAGACGAAGAGATAGACGATTACAGATGTACAAATTGACAGTAAGTAGACAGACAAAGAAAAGTACAGAAAATGAAAAAAATGAGAGAAATATGGAAAATGGAAAAAAAAAGATTAGGAAAAAAGAAAAGACAGATAGATAGACAGACGAAGAGATAGATGATTACAGATATACAAATAGACAGTAAGTAGACAGACAGATAAAGAAAAGTACAGAAAATGAAAAAAATGAGAAATATGGAAAATGGAAAAAAAAGAAATTAGGAAAAAGGAAAATGGAAGAAGAAGAGGTCATAGAGCAGAGTGAAGAGCCCCAAGAGGAAGAAGAAGAGTAGGTCAGTGTCTTCGGGAGGTCAAAAAAATGTAGAAGAGGATAAGGTCAGTAAAAAAAGGTCAATGTACAGAATCAAGAACCACAAGAGGAAGAAGAAGAAGAATAGGTCAGTGTCTTCGAGAGGGCAGACAAATGACCTAAAAGAAGAGGAGGGAGAAGAGGTCAATGTCAGTGGGGGGAGAGGGGGGGGGTGCAGGATACACTAAAGGGGGGGGGGGGGGAATCCTAACCTCTCTTTCCTTCGCTGTGGGATCCGCGGAGAGTCCTACAAAGATTCACAGGAAGGCAGGCGCTGGTATGACGCAACGGAGGCTGGAGGAGGAGGAGGAGGAGGAGGAGGAGGAGGAGGAGGAGGGGATAAAAGTCATAGAAGGAACATGAGCAAGAGGAGAAAGGGAATTGATAAGGAAATGGAGGAGGAGGAGGAGGAGGAGGAGGAAAGGGGGGATAAAGGAGAAGCAAAAGGAGAGGGAGGAATAGAAAGACAGGGAAGAAGGAAGAGGAGGAGGAGGAGGAGGAGGAGGAGGAGGAGGAGGAGGATGTGGGGGAAGAGGAGGTGATGGAGGAGGAGGAAAGGGGGGTATAAAGGAGAAGCAAAAGGAGAGGGAGGAATAGAAAGGCAGGAAGGAAGGAGGAGAAGGAGGAGGAGGAGGAGGAGGAGGAGGAGGAGGAAGGGACAACATATTACACAGGTGGCGTGACACGGTCAAATTGGACACTTAATTTTCTTTTCTTTCTTTTTTTCTTCAATTTTTTGGACGATGAAAAGAATTTAATATTACTTGTTAATCCTAAACATTCCAAAATTCAGTGTGTTTGTGTGTGTGTGTGAGAGAGAGAGAGAGAGAGAGAGAGAGAGAGAGAGAGAGAGAGAGAGAGAGAGAGAGAGAGAGAGAGAGAGAGAGAACGAAAGCCAGAGAGAGAGAGAAAGAGAGAGACAGAAAATACTAGTGATATAATATAGAGATAGAGAAAGAAAACTAAGTAGGAAAAAAAGAAAGAAAAAGAAAGAAATAGAAAAGAGAAAAAAAGAGAAAGAGAGAGAAAGGAAAAGAAAGAGAGAGACAGAGACAGAGAAAGAACGAGAGTTAAAGAGAGAAAGAAAGCGAAAGAGAGAGAGAGAGAGAGAGAGAGAGAGAGAGAGAGAGAGAGAGAAGAGTCATATAATAGAGAGCGCAAAAGGTAGCCAATGTCACGTGATATATTACAAGACATGCAGGTTCTGGGAGACACATTCTGAGAGAGTTGGAGCCTCATCGCGTTAAGTCAAGGCCATGAGCTGCGCCTTCGTCTAGAGGGGCGAGAGCGTGAATGCATAATGCAGAAAGGAACACCATCACGCAGGGCCGGGGAGGAGAAGGAGGAGGAGGAGGAGGAGGAGAAGGAGGAGGAGGGAGAGAAGGAGGAGGAGGGAGCGTGGAAGTAGAGGAAAAGAGAGAGGGACGTAAGGAAAGGGGGAGAAGGAGGAGGAGGATGATGAGGAGGAGGAAGAGTAGATGCTATGTTTAAAGGCAATCCAGGAAGCCAGGCCTCAGAGCATCCGTTTCCTCTTCCTCCTCTTCTTCTTCCTCCTCCTCCTCCTCCTCAGCACAGTAGAATGTTTGTGAGACGATCTGAATGAAGAGCAAAATAAGTCATGCACACCCTCACACAAACACACACTGAGGGGTGGAGGAGGAAGAGGAGGAGGAGAAAGAAGAAGGAGGAAGAGGAGGAAGAGGTGAGGTGAGTGACAAAGGAACACAAGACGGTGAAGGAGTGTACAGGAAAGGAAGGAGGAGGAGGAGGAGGAGGAGGAGGAGGAAGGAGAAGGAAGGAGGTGAACGGCCAATGCCTGCTAACGAGTCTAACCTTTGGCAAGTGAACCATTGGGTGAACGTGAGGCGGCGTTGACGGAGGTGACGGAGGCGGCCCTAGAGGGGGCGCGAACACTGGCCCGGGAGCCTCGACGGTCCCCGCGGGCAGGGCTCAGCAACTTACTGTCTTTGAACAGAGACGCGTTCATCAGGCGCGGGTTCGGCGTGTTGAAGATTGACCGGTTCTCGCGGAATCTCGCCCTGCAACGACGAGAGCCACGGTGAGCTGCAAGAGAACTGGCGAAGGCGAGGGCGAGGAGGTAATGGTGGGGGCAGAAAGGGCAAGGAGGAGGAAGAGGAAGAAGAAGAGGATGATGAGGGGCCACGGTGAGCTGCAAGAGAACTGGCGAAGGCGAGGGCGGAAAGGGTAATGGTAGGGGGGAAAGAGGGCGAGGGAGAGGACGAAGAGGATAATGGTAAGAAAATGGACCAGCAGGGAAAATGAAGGAATAGAAAGACTAGAAAGAGAACAAGAAGAGAATGATGAAGAGCCGCGGTGAGCTGCAAGAGACTGGGAGAGCGAGGACGAGGGCGAGGAGGAGGAGGTTAATTATATGGACAAGGAGGACATAAGAGAGGACAAGGTAAAAGCCAAGGATGAAGCAGAGGACGGGGAGGATAATGATAAGGCCAAGAGGTCAAGAAAGAGGACAAGGTAGAGGAAGAAGAGGAGGAAGAGGACAAAGAGAACAATGATAGGGATAAAGAGGACAAGAAAGAGGATGAGAAAGAGGAAGAGGGCGAAGAGGAGAATGGTAAGGAAATGAATAACTATAGAGAGTAGAACGGGGAGAAGAACAAAGAGCGAAGTCGAGGTTTCACACTCCAGAGGCCTTCCAGAAACCCCTTAGAAGACCTTAAAGCCTCCTGGAGACGCCTTAGAACACCCGAAGACTGCAGTGCCCGGCCAGGCCATGACGAGGACGAGGACGAGGAAGACGAGGAGGAGGAGGAAGAGGAGAAGGAGGAAGAGGAGGAGCTGCTGAGGCCTCACTGCTGCAGAAAATGGCTGGAAATCGTGCTCACCTGATAACTCTTAGCGACACGACTGCCACCTGGCGACTCTAAAAGGAAAACGTGGTGCGTGCGTCTTGTGGTTGCTACGCCAAGCTGGTTAAGTCGACGCTTTGCCTTTGTCATAGAAAACGGTGGATCGCGGGGTTGCCTATAGCGTTTTCCTTCAGTGGGCCAAACTTATTACACATTCTCGGTACCATGAACCGTTGATGGAGGATGGATTGTGGGGTTAACTGTAGCATTACCCTTCTATGGGCAGAGTTATTACACATTATCGGTACCATGAATTGTTAATGAAAGAGGAATTGTGGGGTCAACTCTATCATTTTCCTTAATTAGATAGGGAAACTTATAAATCATTCTCGCTACGATGAATGGTTGGTGGATGATGGACTGTAGGGAGGTCAGACTTATTAGCAAAGGGTCTTATGCTGGTAAAAAATTCATCATAGGAAAACGAGGGATTGATATCATTTTCCTTTCATGGATAAACTTATCAGAAACGACCACTTTGGGTCTCACAATTATTTCCTTTCTCTGTATACGAAAGAGACTTAACGGAATGCCGACTTCTTTCATCACTGGGTTTTCTCTATCGCTTACTACCTACAAGGAGGACTAAAAAATGGGAAGCGTTATTGAATTAAAAGTTCAGTGTATCGTTTTCTCTTTAGAGGGGAAACTTTATATTATTGACAAGGGTGAGTTGTTAATTTTTATCATCCCTGCATCTCCCTCCTCCCTTTTCAAGCCTTCCTCTTCTTCAGCTTGTTTTTCTTTCATTCTTCTTTCATTTCCTACACTGATGGACGTCTGAATGTGACCAAACCTCCAGCCCTTCCTTTCCACATCCCTGTCACAACTCAATACCACCACCACCACCACACCCTTTCTCTTCACCCCTACCATAGCCATACCACTGCACCCCATCCACATCTCCATACCACAACCACCACACCTCCACCCCTCACTCCACACAAAAAGCCGAGGAGAGTGGGGGAGAGGCGGTGGTTGAGTGGTCAGCATGCTGGCACGGCGTTCAAGAAGACGCAGGTTCGCGTCCCGCGCCGCGACAAACAAGCTGGAAATTTTTCAGTCCCCGCCGAGTGTCCCAAGACTACCCACAGGATGTCCAGTCAATCCGGACTCTAGATTCTCTCGAAAAGAGGATCAAAGATGAGATCCGGGGAGGCAGCATGAGTCAAGCAAGATGGCGACCCTGCAAAGCACTTGCCTGCGTCACAACGGGCTGGGGCCGACCACCAGACCGCACCACAAAAACTCCACTTGATCTGTCTCATTCCACACTGGGATCTCCAGCCGCTATTACTCAAGGGAAACGTACTACAGCACCCGCATCCCGTTTTCTAAGATAAGGCAAAGCGTGTGCAAGTGTGAAGGAGACACTAAACACTATTTTGCCAAAGTGTGACGAACAGACAAACAGACGTGATATATTTTAAGCACCTTTTGTGGTAGAGTTAATAACGTTTAGGATATGTACACACGGAGGAAGATATATAAACAGCAACGAAAGAAAATTATAGTAAAAGGAAAAAAATATTAACTAGACTAACAATTATAACCATTACTTTTAGAGGGGGGTTTAAATCCTTGCATGAGAAAGAGAGATTATGCAATACACACGCAATATTTGTGATCGTTTTATGTTTTTTTTTTTTTCATTTAGTGCCTGTGAACATCGCTCGCTGTCGTGTACGTGTGTGTGTGCGTGTGCCTGTATGTGTGTATGTGTGTGCACCTAGGAATGATATCGTGCTCTAGTTAACGTACATGAATTATCCACGAAGGAGGGGCAAGGTGTGTGTGTGTGTGTGTGTGTGTGTGTGTGTGTGTGTGTGTGTGTGTGTGTGTGTTTGAATTTATTGATATTATTTTTCTTTTTCTTTTTTCTCTTTTATTCCTTTCCTCTAATCTTCCTTCTCTCTCTGCTAACATCGATTTTCTCTTATTTTCTCATTAGCTTCTCTATCGTGGTGATTACATTTTTTCAAATTTTCTCTCTCCATAAATATCTTTTATTATCATCATCATTATTATTATTATTATCATTATTATTATTATTATTATTATTATTATTATTATTATTATTATTATTATTATCAATATTATTATTATTATTATTATTATTATTATTATTATTATTATTATTATTATTATTATTATTATTATTATTATTATTATTATTATTATTATTATTATTATTATTATTATTATTATTATTATTATTATTATTATTAATAATAATAATAATAATAATAATAATAATAATAATAATAATAATAATAATAATAATAATAATAATAATAATGATTGAAATTAAAACACAATTCCTATTTCTGTTCTTGCCTTTATACTACTACTACTACTACTACTACTATTACAATCACTAATGAAATATTTATCTGGCGCCTAGGCTGTATCTGTCAGGCCTCTGCTATATTATCTTTAATGACATAAAGTCTCTGGAAATGTCCTGTCAATTTTAACACCAGCAGACTGATCAGCGGAAGGTTGGCTAGCAAGAGGTCCACCAGAATGCCCCAACTCTCCGCCGCCAGCAAGACAGAAGCGTGCCACGGGTGGGGCGTGAGCTAGGCGGTGGCGCGGTAAACTCTGCGGAAACAGCCAGCCGCGTTTCATTACTCGGCGGCTTCCAGGACAATGTTTGACTGATTTTTTTTTTTTTTTTTTACAATATTTGTGGTTTCAAGAGTACATGTATAATTTAATGTAACAAGCCATGACTATCGTTCTGGTATAAGAGTGCAGGGGAGGCCTTATAATTACTGCCAAGAGACCAGATGAACACTTGAATAGACTATACTACTACTATTACTACTACTACTATTACTACTACTACTACTACTACTACTACTACTACTACTACTACTACCACTACAACTTCTACCACTTCTGTTACCACAACTACTGCCGTAATCAAATCAGAATAACATCTAACCATTACAAATTGAGACACAAACGATACCTACAATAATCCTGAACACATAAAACGAGCTACATCGAACGAAGCAAAGCGTGGGGAAGTAAACAGGTAAAGCGTAAGGTATGTACACATCCACAGTTTATGAATTTATTGTCTTAGCGTCGCCAGTTGTCAGTCGGGGAGAGCAAAAGCACGATTCAATACCTTTCAATCCCTTTATGGAAGCTACTCGAATCCATTACCCGAAGAATCACTGTGTTTATTGTAATTGATGACCGAGACCAAAACAAAGAAGGATAAACATGAGAACTAAAGTATTATAGACTGAATACGCTTCGATTCCACCTTATAATCAATGACTTAACGACGAAAGAAAGGAGAGTCAAGGAGAGGGAAAGAAAAGTAAAGGAAGATAGATTAAATACGATCCGATTCCACCCTTTTTATGGGAGACTTAAAGAAACAAACGAACATCAAGGAGAAGGAAATATATATAAAAAAAAATACGTGAAGGATCATAAACTAAATACGATCCGATTCCATCTTTTCATAAACGACTTAAAAACAAAATAAAAGAGCAAACAAGAGGAAGGAGATCATAAGTAACAAAATATAAAAGTAAATGCGATTCGATTCCACATTATAATCGACGACTTAAAACAAAATCAAGAAAGAGAAAAAGAGATCATAAGAAACGTAAGACAAACTAAATGCGACTCGATTCCACGTGTTTTTATATCGATGAATTTAGGGACGTGAACGAAAATAAACGAAAAATAATGAAGAGAAACGAAAGTAAAAACGTTTGACTCATTCATTCCATCCGTGTTTAACTTTTCTCTTCTCTCTGCAGCCCAAACCTCTTCCTCTTCCTCCTCCTCCTTCTCCTCCTCCCCCTTCCCTACCAGACAGTTCCCTTTCCCTTTCCCTCCCTCTTCCCTTCCCTTCCCATTTTCCCACCCTCTACACAGCCTAAATCCTTCTCTTCCTCCATTTCTTCTTCCTCCTCTTCCTCTTTCTTCTTCAGCATTCCTATTCCCTTCTCTTTTCCTCTCGTCTCTCTTCTATTCCTTTCCTCCCCTTCTCAGATATCTTCCTCCTCCTCCTCTTCTTCTTCTTCCTCTTCCTCATCCTCTAGTTAATGTACCAAGCCTTTCCATTTCCTCACTATATCCTATTTCCTTCCTTCACCGCTTCCCAGTCTCTCTCCGAGCCTCCTCCTCCTCCTCCTCCTCCTCCTCCTCCTTCTCTTTTTCTTCCTTTTCCTTCTTCTTAATCTCCACCAGACTCAAGCATCTTTCTAATCTCTTTTCCCCCTTAATCCTCTTACTATCCCTTTCTCCCTCCTACCCCTTAACCCTGCCATTCCCTCCCCTCCTTTCTCCCATCTCCCCCATCCCCTCCTGGCCCCCTTACATCCCTCCCCTCTCCCCTTACCCGATGCCTTCCCTCACATTTCTCTAACACCTTCCCCTTCCCCCTCCCCGCCTTGTTCCCTTCCAACCTCCTCCTCCTCCCCTATCCCCTGCTCCCCCTTTTCCTCGTCCTAATGTACAGCCAAGGACAGTGTGGTATACCTCATCCACCTGTCCACATCACCAAATTCCACATTATCTTTCGCATTCCAGACCAAAATATCCCTTCGACATCCACCTGTTATCCTCTGACCCCCCCCCCCCCCCACCTCTCTTCCTCGTCCTCCCCCCCCCCCTCCCTCTCTCACGCCCTCCCTTTCCTTCCTCGCCGCGGATCCTTCACTTACGTAGCTTGGCTCTGGCTCGGGACACGTTAATCTTTCTGGAATTGAAGGCGTTTGCACGGTCTTTAAAACGGGCCCTGGAAAGATTCGAGGAGGAGGTGAGGAAGAGGAGGAGTAGCAGGAGGAGGAGGAGGAGGAAGAGGTAAGAAGGTGAAGAGGTGGTGGTAAGGAGGAGTTGAGGAGGTGAGGAGGAGGAAGAGGAAGAGAGAAATGGACGAAGGAAGAACTGGGAAAGATGGGAAAATTTAATGGAAGAGGAAATTAAGATAAATGACCGGGGAAAAGTACGATAAGGAAAAGGAGGAATAAGAGGGATTGGTAAAGAGGAGGGGGTGGAGGAAGAGGAGGAGGAGGAAGAGAAGGATGTGGTGAGGAGGAGGAAGGGGAGAGAAAAAGAGAAAGGTCGAAGAATAGGAATAAGATGAGGAAGAAGGGGAAGAGGGGAGGTAAAGAGTGTGAAAAAGGGATGAAAGACAGAAATAAATAAATAAGGAAGTAGAGAAAAGTGAAGGGGAGGCGGAGGAGGACGAGAACGAAGAGGAGGAGGAGGAAGGGGAGTCCAAAAAATAAACATATAAAGTAAAGAATATGTAAAGAAAAAAAGTGAAAATGGAGAATATGAAAAAATGGTTCAGACAAAAAAAATGTAAAAATTAAATTAAAGTGGAAAATATGAAAAGAAAATTATAAAAGACCGGAAAATTTGAATAAAACTAATAATAAATGGTAAAAAAGAAAATTGGTAAAATGGTTAAAAGAAATCCAAAATGGTAAAAAATGGTGAAAATGTTTAAAAATGTCAAAATGGTAAATAATGGTGAAGATTTGTTTTAAAATGTCAAAATGGTAAAAAAAATGGTTAAAAATTTGTTTTAAAATGTCAAAATGGTAAAAAAATTGTATAAAAATGTCAAAAATATGTAAAATGCAAAGAAAAACAGCGCAAGTATGAAAAAAATAGTTATAAGATCCGAAAAAATTAATACAACTAATAATGTAAAAAAAATTGATAAAAAAATCGGAAAAATTTATAGAAAAACAGCGCTATCGATCCTGAAAGACAATGAACTGTTAACACATGCAGAGATAAGAAGTTTAGTTCATATATATAATCATTTTTATGTCAGGGAGTAAAAGTTGTTGGAATATCATAAGGGCATTAATGATTTATCTAATTACCAAAAACAATTACTGATTACTCAACTCTGGATCTGAACTGAAGTATTTAAACTAACTTATAGCATTTTTTTTATTATAGAGTATAACATGATACAGGAAGACTCTGAAAGGTATTGGAAAGATGAAGAAAACTAAGGAAAACGAAGAAGAGGATGAAAAACTGGAAGAAAAAGAAATAGAAATGGAGCAAGTGAAAGGTGAAGAGAAGAGGAAGGAGGAGGGAAAAGAGGAGGAAGGAGGAAGATGAGGAGGAAGTAAATAGTAGGAGAAAACGATAAAAAACTGAAAGAAAAAGTCAAAAAAGAGGAGCAAGCTGAAAGAGGAGGAGAGAGTGGAGGGGGAAGAGGAGGAAGGGGTAAGCAGAGGAGGTGCCCCACTCACTTGGAGAAGAGTCTGAGCACCACGCAGATGATGACGAACATGAGGGCCAGGCCAGCCAACACCCCGATCATGGCCGGGTCCACGCTGCCCGCCCCGCCACTCTTGTTGCCTGCACGAGGAAGCGACACACGTTTAAAGTTGGACAAGACAGACAAAGTGAAAATTCAAGTTAAAAGCGAAAAAAGTAATCATATATGCAAACTAATGCTTAATATAAAAAAAACTTGAACGAAAACAAAAAATATATGTAAAAATTGATAACACTGGAAATAATATAAGGAAAGTGAAACGAGAGAATATGAAAACAATGCAAAAAAAAGACAGGCAATGAAACTTGAATGAAACTGAAAATACATAAAATGGTAAAAAAAAATGTATCATGGTAAAAATGTTAAGGTATTTTTAGATGCTTCAGCCTCTAACATCAACTATTTCCAAAGGTCAAAAAGAAGATTATTCGGGTTCTAATGAATGTTCTTTTTAGGTTCGTGGTACAGAAGAAGGGTCAGAGTACCACCAGGGTCACAAAACTACCCCTGGAAATGCTCAAAACTTCCCTTCTCTTCCTTTATCCACTCTGTAGCCATATCTCAATCTTCCTTACCTTAATATATATAAAGGAAAAACTTATCATCATGCTGTCCCTCCCTCTCTCTCGCTCTCTCTCTCTCTCTCTCTCTCTCTCTCTCTCTCTCTCTCTCTCTCTCTCTCTCTCTCTCTCTCTCTCTCTCTCTCTCTCTCTCTCTCTCTCTCTCTCTTTACCTGGCCACTAACCTTCCTTACCTTAATTTAATCATTCTTAATTATCTCCTGGGACCCTAATTGCGCTCTCTCTCTCTCTCTCTCTCTCTCTCTCTCTCTCTCTCTCTCACTCTCTCTCTTAATCATTCTTAATTATCTCCTGGGACCCTCTCTCTCTCTCTCTCTCTCTCTCTCTCTCTCTCTCTCTCTCTCTCTCTCTCTCTCTCTCTCTCTCTCTCTCTCTCTCTCTCTCTCTCTCTCTCTCTCTCTCTCTCTCTCTCTCTCTCTCTCTCTCTCTCTCTCAATTTTCCTCCCTTCCTCTTCCGCCTAATCTAATCTCTCCTTCACCTCATCTCTGTCCCTTACTTCCTCCTCCTCCTCCTCCTCCTCCTTCTCCTCTTCCTCTTCCTCCTCCTCCTCTTCCTTCATCTCTCAGTGCCTCCATTCATTAGTTTTTTCTCCTCTTTTCTCCTCCTGTCGATATTCTCTTCCTTCATCTTTTCTTTCCTCCAACTTTTACTCTCTCTCTCTCTCTCTCTCTCTCTCTCTCTCTCTCTCTCTCTCTCTCTCTCTCTCTCTCTCTCTCTCTCTCTCTCTCTCTCTCTAACTTTTCAGGGTTTCTACCATTAGCCACTCTCAGGTCTCTCTCACAGCCCTTTTATCCCTTCCCTTCCATCACCCCTCCTCTACTTCCCTACATCCTACTCACCCCACAATCACCGCTTTCTCCCCTACACATCCCCTTCCTTTCCTCATTCCCATCAACCCCATCCTCTATACCCCCATCACCTTCCCCCTTGGCAAACTCACCCTCGATGCAGTTGTAGCCAATCTCGGGTAGCTCGTCCAGTTCGAACCCCGGGGCACAGTCGCAGATCTTCTTGGCGTTGCAGACACTGTACTCGTTGTTGGCCTGACACTCGCTGCTGTATGTGCACGCGTCTTTGAGCATCGTGGCTGTAGGGAGAGGAGAGTGCACGGGTGAGTTTTTGTCAGGGTAGGAAGTGCACGGGCTGGAGTGAGGAAAGGGGAGTTGTTGAGTAAAACAGGGAGAGTAAGGTATGCAGAGGGATGGGTAGGGAAGGGAGGGAAGGATGAAGGGGTACAGTAAGGGAGAGGAAAGTGCACAGGTGAGTTTTTGTCAGGGTAGGAAGTGCACGGGCTGGAGTGAGGAAAGGGGAGTTGTTGAGTAAAACAGGGAGAGTAAGGTAGGCAGAGGGATGGGTAGGGAAGGGAGGGAAGGAAGTGTGAGTTTCAGGGTCTGGAGTGAGAAAGGGGAGTTGTTGAGTAAAAGGAGGAGGGATGGAGGGAGAAGGGAGGGAAGGATGAAGGGGTACAGTAAGGGAGAGGAAAGTGAATGGGTGAGTTTTTGTCAGGGTAGAAAGAGGAAGGGAGGAAGAGGAAGGGAGGGAATGAAGGGGGAGTAAGGGTGATAATTGGGAGGTTAGGAGCAGGGAGGGGAGGAAGAGAGAGGATAAGAAGAGGGAGGGTAGGAAGAGGAAGGGAAGGAAGAGGGAGGGTAGGATGAGGGAGGGAAGGAAGGGGGAGTAAGGGTGAGAATTGGGAGGTTAGGAGTAGGGAGGGGAGGAAGAGAGAAGATAAGAAGAGGGAGGGTAGGAGGAGGAAGGGAAGGAAGAGGGAGGGAAGGAAGAGGGAGGGAAGGAAGAGGACTGGGGTAAAGAAGGACAGTTATTGGGTAAGGAAGGAAGAAGGGTTTAATGTAGGAAAGAGAGACGTTGGGGGACAGAAGGGAGAGTTGATAGGTTAGTAAAGGGAGGTAAGGGAGAGCTGAGAAGGACGGGAAAGGGGTAAGTCTTGGGTAGGGTAGGAAGGGCACGGGCTGAGTAATGAAAGAAGGGTTGTTAGAAGAGGAAGGAGAGGTAAGGGAGAGCTTTCGTAAGGTAGGAAGTTGAGGGTTGGGGTAAGGGAGAGACAGTTGTTGGGTAAGGCAGGGAGAGGAAGGAAGAAGGAAAGGAAGAAGGGTTTGAGGTAGTTTAACAAAGGAAGGAGAGGAAGGAAGAAGGGAAGGGAAGGAAGAAGGGTTTGAGGTAGGGAGAGGAGACTTAGGGATATATAAGGAAGGGAGAGTTGTAAGATAATGAATGGAGGGTTTTAACAAAGGAAGGAGAGGAAGGAAGAAGGGAAGGAAGAAGGGTTTGAGGTAGGGAGAGGAGACTTAGGGAGATATAAGAAGGAAGGGAGAGTTGTAAGATAATGAATGGAGAGTTTTAACAAAGGAAGGAGAGTAAGGAACAAGGGAAGGAAAGGAAGAAGGGTTTGAGGTAGGGAGAGGAGACTTAGGGAGATAAAAGAAGGAAGGGAGACTTGTAAGATAATGAATGGAGAGTTTTAACAAAGGAAGAAAAGGAAAGAAGAAAGGAACAAAAAAAAATGGAATTACTGAAAAAATTATATATGGATTTTGAAGAAGACGAGAAAAACGTGAATCTTAACTAACAGGCCTCCTCCTCCTCCTCCTCCTCCTCCTCCTCTTCCTCCTCTTCTTTCTCCTCTTTCAAGACGTAATTCGCCGACACATCATGAAAATTCTCCAATATTATCCACCTCCTCTCTCTCTCTCTCTCTCTCTCTCTCTCTCTCTCT